>NW_025726599.1:0-57427 GCF_021461395.2 Schistocerca americana | reverse complement strand
AACAAAATAAACTAACAACTAGGGCAACACAAAACAAAAACGCCTCGCACGAACCGCCCACAAAAAGGACAAGCACACGCACAGCCTCTGCTGACGACCACGACGCAGCGGCACGCTGCTCCTGTCCCGCGCCCCGCGCCCCACTCGATTCACAACTCACGCGACACCGTCAACGACGGGCTCGCTTCCCGCAACCTACCACCTTTCCGCCACGACGCACAGCCCCAGCCCCACCCGACGACGCCCGTGGCAACGACTGCACTTTCACCACCGCCTCCCCCTTCCCCCCCAAAACACACACACACACACACACACAGCCAGCCAAAAACGCACTCGCGACCCACACATGCACGTGCATCGGCACACGCCAACCAGTCAACGTCGACAACCACACGCAAGGCTCGAAACGAAACCGGCGTCCTTCCACGTTGCCATCAAGCTACGCGACACAAGACACAAGGAACCAACACAACAGCCGGCCCCACTAATTCCCACTCTCACGCCGCAAAAAGCACACCGAAACCGCCAAACGCACGCACATTCCCCTTCGCACTGACACCACCGACCGGCTCGCTACCACACACCTCTCGGCAGCCGTTTCACGCCAATTCGCCACACCGCCCACACAGTCGACAAGCGCCCGCCCTGTACGGCACACGCAACGACGCAGCGCAGCAAAGGGCGCCCGCAACACATACCTCTCCGCCGCCCGACGCGCCAACCGCCACACCACACCGCCAGCCACTCGCAAATTGTGCACTGCCACCAGCCACACGTCCAACACGCCGCGCCGCCTCCGGCCACCCGCCAGGGGGCGCTCACGTCCGCGACAACAGCGCGGCCCGCCGGGCCGGGCCGAACCGAACCGAGCCGCCGCTGCTCTGCACTCGGCACGGCCACACCCTGCTGCAGACCGGGCTCGTCCCTCTGTACGCGTCTGCCTGCGCATCAACACAACACGACCTTTTTTTTTTTTTTCCTCTCTACCGCCATCCCTTCTTCTCGCGTTTTACTCGTTGTTGCAGCAGCGGCGCACACCTACACATCCACAGCCCCAGCCGAGCCGGCCTCACCTCAGGGCCCGCCGCCAGCGTCTCCTCCTCGGGCACAGGTGCGGTGCTGTGGCCGCCCATCCAACCGCATTGCTGGCCGTCCAGCCACCAGGCGTTCCCACTGCCGCGAGCCACGCCGCGCACCGACCCTGCTGCAGAAAACGAAGCATAGCCAGAGACCGACCGATACACAAAGCAAGCCGTCGCCTCGCCTCTTGTCCTTCCTGCCTTCCTTCCGCCCCCGCCCTTCTCACACCACCGCCTCTCCACTTTCGCCCCCCCCCCCCTCCTTTTTTTTCTTCTTTCTTTCTTTCTTTGGCCCTCTCTCCTTCCCGCCATGGCGGTTACGGCACCGCCTGCAGCGGCAGATTTTTTGCGCCCACACGCCTACTCCTACCACCATTAACCTTGCCCTGCCCTGCCCATCAACGTCGCAGTCGAACCGACGCTTGCCAACACACTGCCCACGTTCCTTTCTCTTTTCGGCCTACGCCCATTACGCGCCGCCGCCACAGCACCTTCCCTTCCCACAACACACCGACGTCATCACACGCACCCAAAACAGGGGCCACGACCGTGTTCCTCGCCCACTCCCATCCCGCACGGTACGCACATTCCCAACTACTACCGCGCACCCTCCCTTTCCACTCTGTGTGTCTCTGTGTCTGTGTCCTGTCCGCGCGTGACGCCTCTCAACATCCGCCGTCCCCCGTCCCGTTTTCGCCCCCATGCCGTCGTCGCGCCGCCTCCTCCCCGTCCACCGCCGCCCCTGTCCGCCCCGCACCACACCATACACCGCTGCTTGTCCCGGCCGTTGCCACCAAAGGCGCCGACCGCAAACGCGCCACGCCGCAGCCCCCGTGCGTCTCGCGCTCGCTTGCATCTCCGTGCCGACGCTGCCTCTCTTCCCACTCGCACTCGACCTCGACAACACAGTCTTTGGCTCCGCCACTGCGTGTTCCGGTGGTACGCACGCTGCAACACGTATGTATTCATTACCAGAGCGATGGCGAGGCATGACAGCATCTCTGTCTGACCAGAGAGTTCTTTATCGCTGCTAGTCGGCGCTTGGACCGCGCCAGACGACAGTAGTGGCACGCACCGGGTCGCCAGGAACAGTTGTTATATATATTGTAGCGCGAGTCGGGAGAGGTAGTAGTCGGTCGACAGTAGTAGCGGGTGGACGGTTGTACTGAGCGGGCGTCGGCGGCGTGCTCTGCTCGTCTCGCGACTCTGGTCACGGTTCGGGACGATGTATAGTATATTGTGTTATAATCAAGAGGTGGTGTGACGCTGCATTGCGCAAATCTGATAACGTATGTTCATTGTACTTATTTTGTTCAACAACACAAGCCCCACTATTACTTTTTTTCTAAAGTAACTTTTGTCTCTTAACGAAAAACATTCACTTTTTAAAGACTACTTCCTATGGCATTTCCCTCCAAGGAGTGCAATTAATTACCAGCCAGCACTCATTCATTGCACACAGCTGTGTAAGGGGTATCTACAATCGAGGAGCGGATATAAATGCAATTTTTTGTTTCTTTTTGTTTTTTGTTTTGTGTGTGTGTTGTAACCTCCCAGCAATATTTAAAATAATGGACAATGTTATTTACGGATGCTAATGGACATTGCGCTAATTGTAACCTCGCCCACAATGAGAGGTATTGAAAATGGCAACAACAATGTGCAATTCGCAATCTGACTCAAATATAAAGTCTTCACACAACATTTAAAAAAGTCCGTTCAGTGACAAGAAACTTCAATTAAACCGAAATATCGGTCTTTGGCCCTGTGCAAAACAATCGGAATTAAAGTCTTACCTCCGAATAAATGGATGTCACATTTCTGCTCTGGTTGTTGCGCAGCGCTTGGAGGAACTGCATTGCAAATAATAATATTCTCTTTTTTTGTGATTTTAGTGACATTTTTCTTCAAAGAAGTGGAACGAACTCTTTAGTTCAATAAAAGATTAAATGTTTGAAAAATGCTTTTGAAATAAAAATTATTATTGGGGAACTTGTTGGAGCATAATTACAATAAATACAATTTCTCATTATCTAATGATTATATTAATTAACAGTATACCTTATTCACCATCTTGACCAGTGTTGCCGACCGCCTACATCACACAACCGCACTCGGCTGCTACTACTGACCGACCGCTCTGCATGACGACTATTAGCGTACTGCACGCGACGACTACTGACAGAGTACAGCCCTCAACTACACAGACTGACTGACTGACTGAGAACCGCTCGCAACACTCGCGCAGTCCAGCGCAAACTCTCTGGTCACAGATGCTACAATGTCTCGCCATCGCTACTATGTTACATACGTGTTTCAGTGTCTTTTTCATTGGGGTAACGATCTTTGGCTCTTTTTATTCTGAATACAGGGCCAAAGGTCAACGGCTGCTGCCCTTATACAATTTATCAGGTTTCATTATGTCTGTTGCAATGTTACATACGGTTCACTCTTTCATTAATATTATCGTTGGGTTTGTTTTGTAGGGACGTTAACATTCTGGCACATTTTTATTATCATCGGACTCTCTGCTATTTGTGCAGGGAGGTTATACCTGGGTCCATTTCCATTTCCATTTACATTTTAATATTGATAGACTTTTTGTTTTCTTTTTTGTTTCTTGTTGTTTTTCCTTCTTTTTTTTTGTTGTTTTTTTTCTTTTGTTTTGTTTTTCCCGCTCTCACCACCACCGCCGCATCACGCCTTCCGTTTTCTTGGTTTCTTTTCTGTGCTTCAACATCACCGCGCCCCATTTCCACACCACAGCCATCAGCCTCCAAGACGGGCGGGCGCAGTGTGCCATTTCCGGCGCACAAGCACACCCGTACGGTACTCTCCTCGCCCCCACGCCACCAACAACACAGCGACCACGCGGCTTTCAGGCACGGCACGGCACGGCACGGCACCGGCGAAATGCGCCGCCCCCGCCCCCGCCCCTCCGCGCATCCGTCCGTCTCGCCACGTTCACTGACAGCCGCGTCTGCGGCTACACCACGACAACCACAACACAACACCGCTCCCCTCCCTGGCAACTCACATTGTTTTTCTCCTCCTCTTTTGCACAAACCACAACGCCGAGCACAGGCGCAAGCCACCCACACCGCGCCCCTCCCCGTCCCGTCTTTGGCCGCCGCTCCTCGTTTCCTCGTTTGCCCCCTCCCATCTCCCGAAATGCCATGCCAGCAGCGTTACGCATGCCCCTCCCCTGTCCACACAACACTACCGCCTAACGAACAGCCTTTTCCGGGCCACATGCAGGGCACGCCCACCTCCAAACACTGCCAATTCACGGACGCACGCACGCACACACACACACACACACACACACACACACTCACTTTCTCGACACCTTTCTGTACGGAGGGTGCGTCATCTCGACCGTGACAGAGTGACGGCAACTATCGACGATCCATTTCCCCCCACTGGTAAAACATGTCCACTAACACCTACATACATCATTCAAGTACACAGACAATAGCATACACACAATGGGAGGGCACACGAACATGGACGGCACGGCACTGTCATACACTCTTCCTCAGAACCATATCAACAAACGTTACGTACATCCGGGAAAGCGAAAGCGAAAGCGAAAGCAAAGGCAAAGCCCAATGCAGCCGTCAAAGGTAACGTTCACCACGGCAGACACTTGCAGCCGCGCCGCCGTTAAACGCATTTCAGTGCGGCTCCAATACGCCTCCGACACGGGAACGTTCCGTTGCTCTACGAATGCGTTTCTCCCCTTTTTCCCTTCCTCTCTCTTTTGCCCCCCCCTCCTTGCACTCTTGCCTCATTCCTCACGTTCTGCCCAGACATTCGACCGATCAGAGTCAACCTTTCGTTACCGTTCTCAGCGCGACGGTGTACAACAGTATGACGGGTGTGCCCAAGACTTCGGTTCAGTTGCGTGACGCCGGTCTATCGCGCCGATCGACAGTTACTCAGGGGGCGACGGATCGGACCACGTCACCGACACACAAAACACTTTCAAACAAACAAACAAATACATACCGGATGGACACAGACAAACACGTGTACAGACATTCGCCAAACAAACGACCGGCGCCGCCGCCGCCGCCGCCGTCTAGCGTGCATCTTGAATGACGACATCGGTGTGCGTGCGTCGTACGCAATCAGTCAGACACGGCTATCAAACATCAGAGTCGAATGGTACATCATCGTGCGTGTCGCCGTACACGTACAGTACAATACAACAACAATGCGTCTTAATGGCACGTTCATTTCAACGTCACTCACACACCTCCACGCTGCAGTTACGTCGCACCATTGTCAAACTCGGCGTACAGCAAAGGGAATAGTGGGCGGCAAAAACAAACCAAACAAAAACATTTCACATTTCACCCTCGCCATGTATGATGTGCAAAAAAACAAACCCGCAAACGGCCGTCGTTACGGTGACACAAAAGTCGCCGATCGCACTGTCCCCCCTCGCAGACGGGTAACACACAAACACACACACACCCCAACAACACCAATGGGTCAAAAACCACGCCAACGAGGCGTGCCACCATTCCACGCCACGGCGACCAACCTCGTGGCCGTACCCCGCGCAACACGCTTTGACGCGCCCCCCCACCCACAATCAAAATGCACACATACATCACAGCCGTCCACACAAACAACAACAACAACAACAATTCCGCCCTTCCCGCAAAAGGCAAGTTGGTGGCCCTGAAAAGGGCCGTTTCGCCGCTCTCGCAACGGAGGAGCCTTCTCCATCCTTCCTTCCATTCCAGAGCCACCTCCTTACTTGGAGCTCGTGTACTTGGTCACCGCCTTCGTGCCCTCGCTCACGGCGTGCTTGGCCAGCTCGCCAGGCAGCAACAGCCGCACAGCGGTCTGGATCTCGCGGGACGTGATGGTCGAGCGCTTGTTGTAGTGCGCCAGGCGAGAAGCCTCGGCCGCAATGCGCTCGAAAATGTCGTTCACGAAGCTGTTCATGATGCTCATCGCCTTCGACGAGATGCCCGTGTCAGGGTGCACCTGCTTCAGCACCTTGTAGATGTAGATGGCATAGCTCTCCTTCCTCTTGCGCTTCTTCTTCTTGTCGCCCTTCGAAATGTTCTTCTGCGCCTTGCCAGCCTTCTTGGCGGCCTTCCCGCTAGTCTTGGGCGGCATCTCCAACCAACGTACGGCAGCAGCAACACCAGTAGCAAGCGCTCCGCTCTAGTCAGCGTCTCCCCACACAGTGGCACCCGCCGCCAGCCGCCGCCGCACCTTTACCAGCTCGCCCTGTTGCGGCCGCCGACCAATGGGGCGCGCGCGCAACCGGCCGCCGCACCCGAGCCCATAAAGCACCCCCACCCCGGCTGCGCCGGCACGCACTCCGCTGCTCGACTCGCTGCCGCTCGCACCGGTCGTTTTCGTTTCCGTTTCGTGTGCACCGTCGCTAGCCCATCGCCATGTCCGGACGCGGAAAGGGAGGCAAAGTCAAGGGCAAGTCAAAGTCCCGCTCAAGCAGGGCTGGGCTCCAGTTCCCGGTCGGCAGAATCCACCGCCTCCTGCGCAAGGGAAACTACGCAGAGCGCGTCGGCGCCGGGGCGCCCGTCTACCTCGCCGCCGTCATGGAGTACCTCGCGGCTGAGGTGCTCGAGCTGGCCGGAAACGCGGCCCGCGACAACAAGAAGACGCGCATCATCCCGCGCCACCTGCAGCTTGCCATCCGCAACGACGAGGAGCTCAACAAGCTCCTGTCGGGCGTCACCATCGCACAGGGTGGTGTCCTGCCCAACATCCAGGCCGTCCTGCTGCCAAAGAAGACCGAGAAGAAGGCCTAAAGGAGGCCAGGCAATCGCAGCGCCGCGTGCTCCCCTGCACGCAACGCGCTTTGCCGGCTCGGCCCACAACAATCGGCCCTTTTCAGGGCCACCACACAAACCTACGTCCAAAGCAAAATTTCAGTCGTCCTCGCCGCACCTTGTTTTGTTTTAACTTTGCACTGTCACAGCACAGCCGCCGCCGGCGCACGTCCGCCATCTTGTCGTCCACACAGCCCGTGTGGCCCAACACACACACACACGCACACATTTTGCACCGTCGCAGTCGCCTTCCAAACCGACAACGGCAGCAATAATGACCATTGTTAAAGGGAGGCGTGTCGACACACCGCCCTCCACTCCCGCGCGCAACGGCCGTCGACACGAACGAAACAGCTGATCCGGCCGCCTATGCCCACACGCCTTGCCTCGGAAACCCCAACGCCGCCGCAAACAAACACACAGAGACAAACCACGCAAGCAAATAATCACCGCCTCTCGCACAACAACACACAGCCCGCCCGCCATCTCCGTCGCGATCGATACAAAGACACACAAACGAAGCAGCTCCACACACAGCCAGCCACATGACACGTTTCCTTTCCTTCTCCCCTCCCAGTCACATCACGTCGCTCAAACGGAAAGAAAGAAACAAACAAACAAACAACACAGCGCGCACACACGCAGCAACAACACAGACTCTTTCGCACTTTTCAACTTCCGAACAGTGTGGTGGCCCTGAAAAGGGCCGTTTTCTAGTCTCTCCCACCCACAAGCACGGCCGCGGGAAGGCCAGCGCCCGCTGCGACGCAGCCTAACCGCCGAAACCGTACAGGGTGCGCCCCTGCCTCTTCAGGGCGTACACCACGTCCATGGCCGTCACAGTCTTGCGCTTGGCGTGCTCAGTGTACGTCACCGCGTCGCGGATCACGTTCTCCAGGAACACCTTCAGCACCCCGCGGGTCTCCTCGTAGATCAGACCAGAGATGCGCTTCACGCCGCCCCTGCGAGCCAGGCGGCGGATGGCGGGCTTCGTGATGCCCTGGATGTTGTCGCGCAACACCTTGCGGTGCCGCTTGGCGCCACCCTTGCCGAGCCCCTTTCCTCCCTTGCCGCGGCCTGTCATCCTTCCTTCCTCGGGCAAAGCAAAACGTGCACAAACAGCAGCTGCAGCGGCTGGCGAGTCGGCTACGGTCTGCGCCCAGCGCGCCCGCCGCCCCCCTATATAGACTCTGGCCCGCCCTCCCCCCACCACGCGCAACCGAGGGCATATAAGCGCAGCACGGAGGCGCGCGGGCCCGTTGTCAAGGCAGCACCGGACGCCGCGCCGCAGCCTAACCTCCACGCACGCCGCTCCGCTACCGCTACCGCTACCGCCATGGCCCGCACAAAGCAAACGGCCCGCAAGTCCACCGGCGGAAAGGCGCCGCGCAAACAGCTCGCCACCAAGGCGGCGAGGAAGAGCGCGCCCGCCACCGGAGGCGTCAAGAAGCCCCACCGCTACAGGCCGGGCACCGTCGCCCTGCGAGAAATCAGGCGCTACCAGAAGAGCACAGAGCTGCTCATCCGCAAGCTGCCATTCCAGCGCCTAGTGCGCGAGATCGCCCAGGACTTCAAGACCGACCTGCGCTTCCAGAGCTCCGCAGTCATGGCCCTGCAGGAGGCCAGCGAGGCCTACCTCGTCGGCCTCTTCGAAGACACCAACCTGTGCGCAATCCACGCCAAGCGCGTCACCATCATGCCCAAGGACATCCAGCTCGCGCGCCGCATCCGCGGCGAGCGCGCCTAAACCGCGCCGCGGCACCGCACCGCACAAACAAAAACGGCCCTTTTCAGGGCCACTAACATCTCTCCGTCGCGAGCAAACTTTGTCGGTCGCCTGCCTCTCGCCCCGCAACCCAAAAACAAAAACCACCACTTCCCGTCCGTCCGCCACACCCGCTCACTCTGCCTGCCTGCTAGCAGCGCGCAACAATCACACATCATCCCTCCCCGGCGCTCAAAGCGCACAATACCCAACGGCCGACGTCACACCGCACGGGTGGCTGGCCGGCCGCCGCTTTCGTTTCGAAAACAAAAAAAACCCGCACTCCACTCCGACGGCCAACGGCCAGGCAGGCGCGCTCGCTCGCTCTACACGCCACCGAAATCCCCGCCGACTCCTTCCGCATCTCAACGTGCCCCCCCGTTGCAAAACATAACACACACACACACAAAGGAACAAAACAAAGACCAGACACGACTCGACAAGACAGACATCCGAGAAGAACGAACGCAGGCAAGCCAACCAACGTATTCAAACAAAACAACGTGACAGAAAACCAACCGTCGGCCGCCGCCACAAAACAAACACGGCGACAATCAACCACGACAACAACAACAACAACAACACCGCTTACCGCTACCGCCGCCCACACCCGCCACCGACCCCCGCAATCCAACCACCACGGCACGCAAACAGCATCCCCACGGGCATACAGAAACGCCAGACAGACACCCACACCAAACGCAACACGACAATCAAAACCTTCCCCGACGTGCTTTGATGGCCCTGAGAAGGGCCGTTTTGGGCCGCGCGTCTCTTGCGCGCCACTAGACGACGACGGGGGGTGGGGACGACGGAGTCAAGCGCCAAACCCTTCCTTTCCCATCTCTTTCTCCTCTACTCTACTTCTTCTTCTTGGGCGAAGCCTTCGCCTTAGACGGCGTCGTCGCCTTCTTCGGGCGCGGCGCCTTCGGCTTCTTCGTCGGAACCTTGGCGGCCTTCTTCGCCTTCGACGGCGACTTGGCCTTGGCCGGCTTGGCCGCAGCCGCCTTCTTCGCACCCGCGGGAGCGGCCGACGCCGCAGACGCCTTCTTGGCGGCGCCCGCCTTCCGACCGGTCGCCGCCTTCACGCCACCAGCCTTCTTTGCGCCGGCCGCACGGGCGCCCTTCTTCTCCTTGCTGGCCGGAGCGGCGCGCTTCTTCTTGGCACCGCCAGCACGAGCCTTGCCGCCCTCGGCCGCCCCCCCGCCGCCGGCGCCGGCAAGCTTGAACGAGCCGGACGCGCCCTTCCCCTTCGTCTGCACCAGCTCGCCCGCCACGACGGCCGACTTGAGGTACTTCTTGATAAACGGCGCCAGCTTCTCCGCGTCCAGCTTGTAGTGCGCGGCTATGTACTTCTTGATCGCCTGCAGCGACGACCCGCCGCGCTCCTTCAGACTCTTGATGGCGGCCGTCACCATCTCAGAGGTGCGCGGGTGCGCAGGCTTGGCGCGCGGCTTCTTCGCAGACGACGCAGACTTGGCCTTCTTCGTAGTGCCGGTGGCGGCGGGTGCCGCAGCAGTCTCGTTCGTAGCCGCCTGATCTGCCATTTCGACGACGCGCGTAACACACAGCGAGAGCGAGCGGGACGGCAGGCACGCAAGCACAAGAGCAGAGAATCACAAGGCCCAGCCAGTGTCGCGGGCGGGCGCGGACGGCCGAGAGAGCGGCCGCCACTCTGCGCGCCGCCGCGCCGCGCCTCCCGCGCTTGCTACCGCCCAACGTCCGACAGCCTGTGCGGAGCAGCCCCAAACCTGCGCCACAACCGCCCGCGCCTTTCAAACCACCGAGGATGGGGCTACACACAGCCACACCACAGTCGCCAACCAGTCGCCACGGCAGCGCCGCAAACCACGGCCAAACTGCAGCTACCGCGCGCTACAGCCTGGGTCGGCCCGCCGAGAATCGCCGCCCCCGCCCAAATGCCGCCCCCACAGCCCCAGCCGACGACCCGCCACAATGGCCAAACCTTCGGCAAAACTCCCACACCGTCGCCGCGGCAGCCCGGCCAGCGCGGCCGGCGCCACAGCCACACAAGCCGAGGCGTGCGGCGATGACGGCCGTGCAAACGCGCCTCCGCCGCCCCATCGCCTTCCGTCGCCCTCCCGCCGTTTCCCGATCGGCCCGCAGCCGTCGGGCCACATCGCGCGCCGTCCTCCTCCTCTCGCCCGCCAACATTCACAGCCGTTTCTCAACAATTGCCCGCCGCAAACGGACGCCGCCTGCGCAACAGGCGCCGCCGCCCCTCGCCGCTTCCGACCCAACCCCTCGACCGAGGCAAACCGCAATCCGAATCTACAGACCAACCCAATCTGCCGTCAAGCACACACGACAGCCGACCTTACACGTTACGCGTTACACATTACGTTTACACGTCTACGTTAGGTTAGGTTAGGTGGACGTGGGTTAGGTTAAGGGGACTTGGGTTAGGTTAAGCGTCAAACTTAGGTTAAGCATTCAAACACGTCAGGCGTCAGAGGTTAGGTTAGGTTAGGTTAGGTTAGGTTAGGTTACACGTTAGGTTAAGGGGTCAGTGCTAGGTTAAGAAGCGTCAAACGTAGGTTACAAAAGCGTTCAAACGTGAGGCGTGAGCCGGACAGCTTACCTTACGTAGACGTTAGGGGCTCACAGGCTGAGCTCACCTCGCCACACCACACGTTAGGTTCGGTTCGGTTCGCTCGGCTCAGCGTAAAGCGCCGAGGTCAGGGTTACGTTCGTTCACCTTCGGGCGCCACACTTTCGGTTGAAAGGTCGCGACGGGACGACGTCGGCAGGCACGCCGCAAACGAACAAAAACGTACAGACGACGTCGGAAACCGCCGACAGACGGGGGAGCAGCACGACCACGACCACGACCAGACACCGAGCGCGAACGAGACACACGCGAACCACCCCCACCGGCCAAAGGGCACCACACAACAACCCAGAGCACCACGTGTCGACACCAGAGCAACCCGCCGCTCACGCGACATGGCTGGCACCGAAGGGCAACCGCCCGCAACTGCGCTTTCCGCGCCGGCCCGGATGCACGTCGTGCTACAACAACACCACTACCGTACACAGCCGCTGTTCACAACATCACTATCAATGGCGCGCCCGCGGCTCGCCGCCGTCGCAGTCGCAGCCCCAACGCCAGCACTTTTGCACCACCATTCACACGCACCGCAACACAGCTCGCCGACACAGCCGAACAAAACAAACACCACACAACAACAGCAACAACGCCGCCGCCTCTACTTGTGCCGGCGACCCACCCCGCCGATGGCGCACCTCTCGCCAGCCGGCAATCGACACACACGCACCCACCCACCGGGGCCCAGTGCAAAAAAAAAAAAAAAAAAAAACACACAAAAACAAAAAAACCAAACAACACAAACGACACGGGAAGCGCACACCGCCACTTCGCGCGCACGCCACCAACCAGTCGTCGTCTCAAAATAACAAACACAAACAAAATAAACTAACAACTAGGGCAACACAAAACAAAAACGCCTCGCACGAACCGCCCACAAAAAGGACAAGCACACGCACAGCCTCTGCTGACGACCACGACGCAGCGGCACGCTGCTCCTGTCCCGCGCCCCGCGCCCCACTCGATTCACAACTCACGCGACACCGTCAACGACGGGCTCGCTTCCCGCAACCTACCACCTTTCCGCCACGACGCACAGCCCCAGCCCCACCCGACGACGCCCGTGGCAACGACTGCACTTTCACCACCGCCTCCCCCTTCCCCCCCAAAACACACACACACACACACACACAGCCAGCCAAAAACGCACTCGCGACCCACACATGCACGTGCATCGGCACACGCCAACCAGTCAACGTCGACAACCACACGCAAGGCTCGAAACGAAACCGGCGTCCTTCCACGTTGCCATCAAGCTACGCGACACAAGACACAAGGAACCAACACAACAGCCGGCCCCACTAATTCCCACTCTCACGCCGCAAAAAGCACACCGAAACCGCCAAACGCACGCACATTCCCCTTCGCACTGACACCACCGACCGGCTCGCTACCACACACCTCTCGGCAGCCGTTTCACGCCAATTCGCCACACCGCCCACACAGTCGACAAGCGCCCGCCCTGTACGGCACACGCAACGACGCAGCGCAGCAAAGGGCGCCCGCAACACATACCTCTCCGCCGCCCGACGCGCCAACCGCCACACCACACCGCCAGCCACTCGCAAATTGTGCACTGCCACCAGCCACACGTCCAACACGCCGCGCCGCCTCCGGCCACCCGCCAGGGGGCGCTCACGTCCGCGACAACAGCGCGGCCCGCCGGGCCGGGCCGAACCGAACCGAGCCGCCGCTGCTCTGCACTCGGCACGGCCACACCCTGCTGCAGACCGGGCTCGTCCCTCTGTACGCGTCTGCCTGCGCATCAACACAACACGACCTTTTTTTTTTTTTTCCTCTCTACCGCCATCCCTTCTTCTCGCGTTTTACTCGTTGTTGCAGCAGCGGCGCACACCTACACATCCACAGCCCCAGCCGAGCCGGCCTCACCTCAGGGCCCGCCGCCAGCGTCTCCTCCTCGGGCACAGGTGCGGTGCTGTGGCCGCCCATCCAACCGCATTGCTGGCCGTCCAGCCACCAGGCGTTCCCACTGCCGCGAGCCACGCCGCGCACCGACCCTGCTGCAGAAAACGAAGCATAGCCAGAGACCGACCGATACACAAAGCAAGCCGTCGCCTCGCCTCTTGTCCTTCCTGCCTTCCTTCCGCCCCCGCCCTTCTCACACCACCGCCTCTCCACTTTCGCCCCCCCCCCCCCTCCTTTTTTTTCTTCTTTCTTTCTTTCTTTGGCCCTCTCTCCTTCCCGCCATGGCGGTTACGGCACCGCCTGCAGCGGCAGATTTTTTGCGCCCACACGCCTACTCCTACCACCATTAACCTTGCCCTGCCCTGCCCATCAACGTCGCAGTCGAACCGACGCTTGCCAACACACTGCCCACGTTCCTTTCTCTTTTCGGCCTACGCCCATTACGCGCCGCCGCCACAGCACCTTCCCTTCCCACAACACACCGACGTCATCACACGCACCCAAAACAGGGGCCACGACCGTGTTCCTCGCCCACTCCCATCCCGCACGGTACGCACATTCCCAACTACTACCGCGCACCCTCCCTTTCCACTCTGTGTGTCTCTGTGTCTGTGTCCTGTCCGCGCGTGACGCCTCTCAACATCCGCCGTCCCCCGTCCCGTTTTCGCCCCCATGCCGTCGTCGCGCCGCCTCCTCCCCGTCCACCGCCGCCCCTGTCCGCCCCGCACCACACCATACACCGCTGCTTGTCCCGGCCGTTGCCACCAAAGGCGCCGACCGCAAACGCGCCACGCCGCAGCCCCCGTGCGTCTCGCGCTCGCTTGCATCTCCGTGCCGACGCTGCCTCTCTTCCCACTCGCACTCGACCTCGACAACACAGTCTTTGGCTCCGCCACTGCGTGTTCCGGTGGTACGCACGCTGCAACACGTATGTATTCATTACCAGAGCGATGGCGAGGCATGACAGCATCTCTGTCTGACCAGAGAGTTCTTTATCGCTGCTAGTCGGCGCTTGGACCGCGCCAGACGACAGTAGTGGCACGCACCGGGTCGCCAGGAACAGTTGTTATATATATTGTAGCGCGAGTCGGGAGAGGTAGTAGTCGGTCGACAGTAGTAGCGGGTGGACGGTTGTACTGAGCGGGCGTCGGCGGCGTGCTCTGCTCGTCTCGCGACTCTGGTCACGGTTCGGGACGATGTATAGTATATTGTGTTATAATCAAGAGGTGGTGTGACGCTGCATTGCGCAAATCTGATAACGTATGTTCATTGTACTTATTTTGTTCAACAACACAAGCCCCACTATTACTTTTTTTCTAAAGTAACTTTTGTCTCTTAACGAAAAACATTCACTTTTTAAAGACTACTTCCTATGGCATTTCCCTCCAAGGAGTGCAATTAATTACCAGCCAGCACTCATTCATTGCACACAGCTGTGTAAGGGGTATCTACAATCGAGGAGCGGATATAAATGCAATTTTTTGTTTCTTTTTGTTTTTTGTTTTGTGTGTGTGTTGTAACCTCCCAGCAATATTTAAAATAATGGACAATGTTATTTACGGATGCTAATGGACATTGCGCTAATTGTAACCTCGCCCACAATGAGAGGTATTGAAAATGGCAACAACAATGTGCAATTCGCAATCTGACTCAAATATAAAGTCTTCACACAACATTTAAAAAAGTCCGTTCAGTGACAAGAAACTTCAATTAAACCGAAATATCGGTCTTTGGCCCTGTGCAAAACAATCGGAATTAAAGTCTTACCTCCGAATAAATGGATGTCACATTTCTGCTCTGGTTGTTGCGCAGCGCTTGGAGGAACTGCATTGCAAATAATAATATTCTCTTTTTTTGTGATTTTAGTGACATTTTTCTTCAAAGAAGTGGAACGAACTCTTTAGTTCAATAAAAGATTAAATGTTTGAAAAATGCTTTTGAAATAAAAATTATTATTGGGGAACTTGTTGGAGCATAATTACAATAAATACAATTTCTCATTATCTAATGATTATATTAATTAACAGTATACCTTATTCACCATCTTGACCAGTGTTGCCGACCGCCTACATCACACAACCGCACTCGGCTGCTACTACTGACCGACCGCTCTGCATGACGACTATTAGCGTACTGCACGCGACGACTACTGACAGAGTACAGCCCTCAACTACACAGACTGACTGACTGACTGAGAACCGCTCGCAACACTCGCGCAGTCCAGCGCAAACTCTCTGGTCACAGATGCTACAATGTCTCGCCATCGCTACTATGTTACATACGTGTTTCAGTGTCTTTTTCATTGGGGTAACGATCTTTGGCTCTTTTTATTCTGAATACAGGGCCAAAGGTCAACGGCTGCTGCCCTTATACAATTTATCAGGTTTCATTATGTCTGTTGCAATGTTACATACGGTTCACTCTTTCATTAATATTATCGTTGGGTTTGTTTTGTAGGGACGTTAACATTCTGGCACATTTTTATTATCATCGGACTCTCTGCTATTTGTGCAGGGAGGTTATACCTGGGTCCATTTCCATTTCCATTTACATTTTAATATTGATAGACTTTTTGTTTTCTTTTTTGTTTCTTGTTGTTTTTCCTTCTTTTTTTTTGTTGTTTTTTTTCTTTTGTTTTGTTTTTCCCGCTCTCACCACCACCGCCGCATCACGCCTTCCGTTTTCTTGGTTTCTTTTCTGTGCTTCAACATCACCGCGCCCCATTTCCACACCACAGCCATCAGCCTCCAAGACGGGCGGGCGCAGTGTGCCATTTCCGGCGCACAAGCACACCCGTACGGTACTCTCCTCGCCCCCACGCCACCAACAACACAGCGACCACGCGGCTTTCAGGCACGGCACGGCACGGCACGGCACCGGCGAAATGCGCCGCCCCCGCCCCCGCCCCTCCGCGCATCCGTCCGTCTCGCCACGTTCACTGACAGCCGCGTCTGCGGCTACACCACGACAACCACAACACAACACCGCTCCCCTCCCTGGCAACTCACATTGTTTTTCTCCTCCTCTTTTGCACAAACCACAACGCCGAGCACAGGCGCAAGCCACCCACACCGCGCCCCTCCCCGTCCCGTCTTTGGCCGCCGCTCCTCGTTTCCTCGTTTGCCCCCTCCCATCTCCCGAAATGCCATGCCAGCAGCGTTACGCATGCCCCTCCCCTGTCCACACAACACTACCGCCTAACGAACAGCCTTTTCCGGGCCACATGCAGGGCACGCCCACCTCCAAACACTGCCAATTCACGGACGCACGCACGCACACACACACACACACACACACACACACACTCACTTTCTCGACACCTTTCTGTACGGAGGGTGCGTCATCTCGACCGTGACAGAGTGACGGCAACTATCGACGATCCATTTCCCCCCACTGGTAAAACATGTCCACTAACACCTACATACATCATTCAAGTACACAGACAATAGCATACACACAATGGGAGGGCACACGAACATGGACGGCACGGCACTGTCATACACTCTTCCTCAGAACCATATCAACAAACGTTACGTACATCCGGGAAAGCGAAAGCGAAAGCGAAAGCAAAGGCAAAGCCCAATGCAGCCGTCAAAGGTAACGTTCACCACGGCAGACACTTGCAGCCGCGCCGCCGTTAAACGCATTTCAGTGCGGCTCCAATACGCCTCCGACACGGGAACGTTCCGTTGCTCTACGAATGCGTTTCTCCCCTTTTTCCCTTCCTCTCTCTTTTGCCCCCCCCTCCTTGCACTCTTGCCTCATTCCTCACGTTCTGCCCAGACATTCGACCGATCAGAGTCAACCTTTCGTTACCGTTCTCAGCGCGACGGTGTACAACAGTATGACGGGTGTGCCCAAGACTTCGGTTCAGTTGCGTGACGCCGGTCTATCGCGCCGATCGACAGTTACTCAGGGGGCGACGGATCGGACCACGTCACCGACACACAAAACACTTTCAAACAAACAAACAAATACATACCGGATGGACACAGACAAACACGTGTACAGACATTCGCCAAACAAACGACCGGCGCCGCCGCCGCCGCCGCCGTCTAGCGTGCATCTTGAATGACGACATCGGTGTGCGTGCGTCGTACGCAATCAGTCAGACACGGCTATCAAACATCAGAGTCGAATGGTACATCATCGTGCGTGTCGCCGTACACGTACAGTACAATACAACAACAATGCGTCTTAATGGCACGTTCATTTCAACGTCACTCACACACCTCCACGCTGCAGTTACGTCGCACCATTGTCAAACTCGGCGTACAGCAAAGGGAATAGTGGGCGGCAAAAACAAACCAAACAAAAACATTTCACATTTCACCCTCGCCATGTATGATGTGCAAAAAAACAAACCCGCAAACGGCCGTCGTTACGGTGACACAAAAGTCGCCGATCGCACTGTCCCCCCTCGCAGACGGGTAACACACAAACACACACACACCCCAACAACACCAATGGGTCAAAAACCACGCCAACGAGGCGTGCCACCATTCCACGCCACGGCGACCAACCTCGTGGCCGTACCCCGCGCAACACGCTTTGACGCGCCCCCCCACCCACAATCAAAATGCACACATACATCACAGCCGTCCACACAAACAACAACAACAACAACAATTCCGCCCTTCCCGCAAAAGGCAAGTTGGTGGCCCTGAAAAGGGCCGTTTCGCCGCTCTCGCAACGGAGGAGCCTTCTCCATCCTTCCTTCCATTCCAGAGCCACCTCCTTACTTGGAGCTCGTGTACTTGGTCACCGCCTTCGTGCCCTCGCTCACGGCGTGCTTGGCCAGCTCGCCAGGCAGCAACAGCCGCACAGCGGTCTGGATCTCGCGGGACGTGATGGTCGAGCGCTTGTTGTAGTGCGCCAGGCGAGAAGCCTCGGCCGCAATGCGCTCGAAAATGTCGTTCACGAAGCTGTTCATGATGCTCATCGCCTTCGACGAGATGCCCGTGTCAGGGTGCACCTGCTTCAGCACCTTGTAGATGTAGATGGCATAGCTCTCCTTCCTCTTGCGCTTCTTCTTCTTGTCGCCCTTCGAAATGTTCTTCTGCGCCTTGCCAGCCTTCTTGGCGGCCTTCCCGCTAGTCTTGGGCGGCATCTCCAACCAACGTACGGCAGCAGCAACACCAGTAGCAAGCGCTCCGCTCTAGTCAGCGTCTCCCCACACAGTGGCACCCGCCGCCAGCCGCCGCCGCACCTTTACCAGCTCGCCCTGTTGCGGCCGCCGACCAATGGGGCGCGCGCGCAACCGGCCGCCGCACCCGAGCCCATAAAGCACCCCCACCCCGGCTGCGCCGGCACGCACTCCGCTGCTCGACTCGCTGCCGCTCGCACCGGTCGTTTTCGTTTCCGTTTCGTGTGCACCGTCGCTAGCCCATCGCCATGTCCGGACGCGGAAAGGGAGGCAAAGTCAAGGGCAAGTCAAAGTCCCGCTCAAGCAGGGCTGGGCTCCAGTTCCCGGTCGGCAGAATCCACCGCCTCCTGCGCAAGGGAAACTACGCAGAGCGCGTCGGCGCCGGGGCGCCCGTCTACCTCGCCGCCGTCATGGAGTACCTCGCGGCTGAGGTGCTCGAGCTGGCCGGAAACGCGGCCCGCGACAACAAGAAGACGCGCATCATCCCGCGCCACCTGCAGCTTGCCATCCGCAACGACGAGGAGCTCAACAAGCTCCTGTCGGGCGTCACCATCGCACAGGGTGGTGTCCTGCCCAACATCCAGGCCGTCCTGCTGCCAAAGAAGACCGAGAAGAAGGCCTAAAGGAGGCCAGGCAATCGCAGCGCCGCGTGCTCCCCTGCACGCAACGCGCTTTGCCGGCTCGGCCCACAACAATCGGCCCTTTTCAGGGCCACCACACAAACCTACGTCCAAAGCAAAATTTCAGTCGTCCTCGCCGCACCTTGTTTTGTTTTAACTTTGCACTGTCACAGCACAGCCGCCGCCGGCGCACGTCCGCCATCTTGTCGTCCACACAGCCCGTGTGGCCCAACACACACACACACGCACACATTTTGCACCGTCGCAGTCGCCTTCCAAACCGACAACGGCAGCAATAATGACCATTGTTAAAGGGAGGCGTGTCGACACACCGCCCTCCACTCCCGCGCGCAACGGCCGTCGACACGAACGAAACAGCTGATCCGGCCGCCTATGCCCACACGCCTTGCCTCGGAAACCCCAACGCCGCCGCAAACAAACACACAGAGACAAACCACGCAAGCAAATAATCACCGCCTCTCGCACAACAACACACAGCCCGCCCGCCATCTCCGTCGCGATCGATACAAAGACACACAAACGAAGCAGCTCCACACACAGCCAGCCACATGACACGTTTCCTTTCCTTCTCCCCTCCCAGTCACATCACGTCGCTCAAACGGAAAGAAAGAAACAAACAAACAAACAACACAGCGCGCACACACGCAGCAACAACACAGACTCTTTCGCACTTTTCAACTTCCGAACAGTGTGGTGGCCCTGAAAAGGGCCGTTTTCTAGTCTCTCCCACCCACAAGCACGGCCGCGGGAAGGCCAGCGCCCGCTGCGACGCAGCCTAACCGCCGAAACCGTACAGGGTGCGCCCCTGCCTCTTCAGGGCGTACACCACGTCCATGGCCGTCACAGTCTTGCGCTTGGCGTGCTCAGTGTACGTCACCGCGTCGCGGATCACGTTCTCCAGGAACACCTTCAGCACCCCGCGGGTCTCCTCGTAGATCAGACCAGAGATGCGCTTCACGCCGCCCCTGCGAGCCAGGCGGCGGATGGCGGGCTTCGTGATGCCCTGGATGTTGTCGCGCAACACCTTGCGGTGCCGCTTGGCGCCACCCTTGCCGAGCCCCTTTCCTCCCTTGCCGCGGCCTGTCATCCTTCCTTCCTCGGGCAAAGCAAAACGTGCACAAACAGCAGCTGCAGCGGCTGGCGAGTCGGCTACGGTCTGCGCCCAGCGCGCCCGCCGCCCCCCTATATAGACTCTGGCCCGCCCTCCCCCCACCACGCGCAACCGAGGGCATATAAGCGCAGCACGGAGGCGCGCGGGCCCGTTGTCAAGGCAGCACCGGACGCCGCGCCGCACCTAACCTCCACGCACGCCGCTCCGCTACCGCTACCGCTACCGCCATGGCCCGCACAAAGCAAACGGCCCGCAAGTCCACCGGCGGAAAGGCGCCGCGCAAACAGCTCGCCACCAAGGCGGCGAGGAAGAGCGCGCCCGCCACCGGAGGCGTCAAGAAGCCCCACCGCTACAGGCCGGGCACCGTCGCCCTGCGAGAAATCAGGCGCTACCAGAAGAGCACAGAGCTGCTCATCCGCAAGCTGCCATTCCAGCGCCTAGTGCGCGAGATCGCCCAGGACTTCAAGACCGACCTGCGCTTCCAGAGCTCCGCAGTCATGGCCCTGCAGGAGGCCAGCGAGGCCTACCTCGTCGGCCTCTTCGAAGACACCAACCTGTGCGCAATCCACGCCAAGCGCGTCACCATCATGCCCAAGGACATCCAGCTCGCGCGCCGCATCCGCGGCGAGCGCGCCTAAACCGCGCCGCGGCACCGCACCGCACAAACAAAAACGGCCCTTTTCAGGGCCACTAACATCTCTCCGTCGCGAGCAAACTTTGTCGGTCGCCTGCCTCTCGCCCCGCAACCCAAAAACAAAAACCACCACTTCCCGTCCGTCCGCCACACCCGCTCACTCTGCCTGCCTGCTAGCAGCGCGCAACAATCACACATCATCCCTCCCCGGCGCTCAAAGCGCACAATACCCAACGGCCGACGTCACACCGCACGGGTGGCTGGCCGGCGGGTGGCTGGCCGGCCGCCGCTTTCGTTTCGAAAACAAAAAAAACCCGCACTCCACTCCGACGGCCAACGGCCAGGCAGGCGCGCTCGCTCGCTCTACACGCCACCGAAATCCCCGCCGACTCCTTCCGCATCTCAACGTGCCCCCCCGTTGCAAAACATAACACACACACACACAAAGGAACAAAACAAAGACCAGACACGACTCGACAAGACAGACATCCGAGAAGAACGAACGCAGGCAAGCCAACCAACGTATTCAAACAAAACAACGTGACAGAAAACCAACCGTCGGCCGCCGCCACAAAACAAACACGGCGACAATCAACCACGACAACAACAACAACAACAACACCGCTTACCGCTACCGCCGCCCACACCCGCCACCGACCCCCGCAATCCAACCACCACGGCACGCAAACAGCATCCCCACGGGCATACAGAAACGCCAGACAGACACCCACACCAAACGCAACACGACAATCAAAACCTTCCCCGACGTGCTTTGATGGCCCTGAGAAGGGCCGTTTTGGGCCGCGCGTCTCTTGCGCGCCACTAGACGACGACGGGGGGTGGGGACGACGGAGTCAAGCGCCAAACCCTTCCTTTCCCATCTCTTTCTCCTCTACTCTACTTCTTCTTCTTGGGCGAAGCCTTCGCCTTAGACGGCGTCGTCGCCTTCTTCGGGCGCGGCGCCTTCGGCTTCTTCGTCGGAACCTTGGCGGCCTTCTTCGCCTTCGACGGCGACTTGGCCTTGGCCGGCTTGGCCGCAGCCGCCTTCTTCGCACCCGCGGGAGCGGCCGACGCCGCAGACGCCTTCTTGGCGGCGCCCGCCTTCCGACCGGTCGCCGCCTTCACGCCACCAGCCTTCTTTGCGCCGGCCGCACGGGCGCCCTTCTTCTCCTTGCTGGCCGGAGCGGCGCGCTTCTTCTTGGCACCGCCAGCACGAGCCTTGCCGCCCTCGGCCGCCCCCCCGCCGCCGGCGCCGGCAAGCTTGAACGAGCCGGACGCGCCCTTCCCCTTCGTCTGCACCAGCTCGCCCGCCACGACGGCCGACTTGAGGTACTTCTTGATAAACGGCGCCAGCTTCTCCGCGTCCAGCTTGTAGTGCGCGGCTATGTACTTCTTGATCGCCTGCAGCGACGACCCGCCGCGCTCCTTCAGACTCTTGATGGCGGCCGTCACCATCTCAGAGGTGCGCGGGTGCGCAGGCTTGGCGCGCGGCTTCTTCGCAGACGACGCAGACTTGGCCTTCTTCGTAGTGCCGGTGGCGGCGGGTGCCGCAGCAGTCTCGTTCGTAGCCGCCTGATCTGCCATTTCGACGACGCGCGTAACACACAGCGAGAGCGAGCGGGACGGCAGGCACGCAAGCACAAGAGCAGAGAATGCTGTCGCATCATGGTGTAGTGTCCTCCAGGTTGACACTACTGGTGTGTGGGTGAAGTTCTGGTAGAATCGCTCTACCCTTCCTTCAACAAGTGGGACATCAGTGTCCTTCCAGGTTTTTCTTAGAGAGAAGCTTTTGGGTGTCTATGCTGCCCTGCTTCGTGGGCAATTTGATAATTGATGCTTGCTGCGGTTTTTTTTTTTTTTTTTTTTTTTTTTTTTTTTTTTTTTTTTTTTTTTTTTTTTTCCGCAGCAGATGTGGCTAGGTGCTACTTGTTACGTAGCAATGTCTTCTAATCTGGTAGGGCGGCAACGTCTGCTGGCCGTCTCAGCAGGTCCGGCCAGCGGAGTGTGCGTCGCCAGTGTGGACGTTGTCCCAGATTCCTTATCAGCGGGTTGGTTGATGTACCCGCTTTGTTGTAGAAGTTTGTGGCCGCTTCTTCGAACCGCCTGCGTAGCGGTACGATGTCTGCGACCACGTGAGTGTCCTCCGTCGGGAAGTCCCTTGGGAGGTGAAGAGCTAACCTGAGAGCCCTGTTCTGCAGTTTTTGCAGCCGCTCCAGGTTAGTTTGCGCCGTGTTGCCCCACACTACCGCCGCGTATTCGAGGAGAGGTCGAATTACGGACTTATATAGTGTGAGGCCGACGCAGGCAGGCAGCGTCGTAGTGGGGTTTAGCAGTGGGTAGAGGAGTCTTAGTCTACCCAGTGCTTTGCCCCTGATGCTCTCCACGTGTGGCCTCCAGGTGAGGTGCCGGTCCAGTGTGACGCCCAGGTACTTCGCAGTACCGTTCCACGGGACCGGGACTCCTCGGACCGAGACTGTGGGCGCGTCGTCCTTGACGTGTCTCGTCGCAATGACGATGGCCTGGGACTTCTCCCCATTGTAAGCCAGGCGCCATTTTTTCGCCCAGTCAGTGAGGGCGTCGGTGGCCGTCTGAAGTTTCCGCTGCAACGCCTCGACGCATCTGCTGCGGCTGTACACGGCCGTGTCGTCCGCATACAGCGCCAGGTTGACGTGGGCTGTGCGCGGTGGGTCGGCCGTGTACAGAGAGTAGAGCGTTGGCCCAACGACCGAGCCTTGAGGTACACCCGCGAGTATACGACGCTCCGTGGAGATTCCACTGTCTGCTCTGACGTGGAACGTTCTGCCCTCGAGGTAGCTCTGTAAGAGCTTCACGTGCGACACCGGGACGCCCAGGTCAAATAGTTTGAACAGGAGGCCCCGATGCCACACGGAGTCGAAGGCACGCGACACGTCGAGCAGGAGAGCGCCGAAATACTCGCGTCGGTCGATGGCACCGAACGCCTCCTCTGTTAGGCGCAGCAGCTGGTGTGTCGTGGCGTGTTGACTCCTGAAGCCAAACTGTTCGTTTGGTAGGAGTTGTTCTGCCTCGATGATCGCCCGCAGGCGGACCAGATACAGGCGTTCGAATATTTTCGAAAGTGCTGGAAGCAGGCTGATTGGCCTGTAGTTTTTCGCCCTTCGAATGTCCTTCCCTGGCTTGGGGAGGGCTACTATTTCAGCATGCTTCCAGCACGACGGGAACTGTTTGCTGAGCAGCACCTGGTTGAAGGTTGACGCGAGGACGTCGGCTGCCGTGTCTGGTAGCTGCTTCAGCATTATGTTCGTTACGTCATCTGGTCCACCTGCTTTTTTAGCATTTAGGTGGCGAAGTTGCAGCTTGACTTCGTCGGCTGAGATCGGCGGAATGGCGTCTTCTACCTCGTCATACTCCGCATCGAGGAAGACGGGGAGGCGTTCTTCTACCATCTGGATGTGGGCGGCGTCTATCGGGTCGTCGACCGGAGTGAAATTCGCGGCGAACGCGTCCGCTAGGGCTTCTGCCTTCGCGTTCGGCTCGCTCACGAATTCAGCTCCCACTTGCAGCGGCGGAATCCGTTGCATACGGCGCAGGTAGCCTTTTACGGCTTTCCACGCCGAGCCGTCATCGATGTTTAGTTGCTCCACCTTGCGCGCCCACTCCTGATTGCGGTGCGTGTCTACATCGGCCTTGATATGCCGGCACAATCTATTTAATTCGCGCTTTGTGGCTCGATTTCTTGTCCTCTGCCACTCGCGCTGTAGGCGGTTCTTTTGCACTATAGCCTCCCGGATGTGTCGTGGCAGAGGGTGTGGCCGGCAGTCGATGTTGGTGTCGTCTCTGACAGGCGTGGCCGCTGCCGCGGCGTCAACTATCGACTGCCTGATGTGTTGAAGTGCTGCGTCTGCTCCGTGTTCCGCCGCGTCCGGTGTGGCCTCAAGGGAATCGGCGACGGCGTTGCGGAACTCGTCCCAGCTGATGTCTCGTATGTCGAGCCCTCTCCGCTGTCTTGGGAGAGCGTCGGCGTCGAGGTCAAATATGACCGGTACGTGGTCGGAGGACATCTTTGGCCGCGTACCGGCCGTGACGTGCAGGCGAGCGCCCTTGATGATCATGATATCCAGGATATCCGGGTGGCCCCGGTTCCGTGGATATATTGTCGGTTCATGAGGACCGATGACGACAGCTTCGTGGCGTTCCGCGACATGGAGTAAGCGCCGCCCGCTTGTGTTGGTCGTCCTGCTGTTCCAGACCGCATGCTTCGCGTTGAAGTCTCCCCCCAGTATGATTTTTCCGGGGAGAGCCAGCAACTTATTGTAGTCTCCCGGTAGGAGCGCTCCTCTAGGCGGTCTGTAGACAGCGACGAACGTTATGGCGCCGTGTGCCGTCTCCACTGATACGGCAGTCGCTTCTGTCTTTGCCAGTTCCGGTATTTGGACGCGGTGGTGTCGTAGCGTCCTCCGTACATACACCGCTGTGCCGCCTCCGTGTGTTGGCCTGTCGTCCCTGTAGCATTCGTAGTTCGCTACGCCGACTCGGACGCCAGGCTTAAGCCACGTTTCGGTGACGAGACATACGTCGATGTTCTCGTCCCGTATAAGCTGCCGGAATTCGCCTGCCTGCTTAAGGAGTCCCTCGGCGTTGAAGACGCAGGCTGTTAAACTCCTTAGCGCTTCAGGCATGATGGCTGCATGGATGGATGGCGGATGCAACTTTCTGCACCACGGCCAGGAGCTCAGTCATCTGCTGCATCATTGTTTCCATGCAGCTGAGCATCCGTTCCACGCGGGCTTCATTGGCAGCGTTGCCGCCGACAACATGGCGCGCGTTGGTCTCCATTTGTCCGCCATCTTGTCGGGCGCCGACAGTATGGCGGGGCGCCGTGGGACGCCGCCATCTTGGCTCCGGGAAGTCCTTCGGGCTCGCAAGGTCAGGCGCGGCTGCCGGTGGTTGGTCCGCTGCGCGTGCCGGTGGGGCCGGGAAGGCTCGCGCTGATTGGCCCGCGACGCGCTGGGTCGCTGCAGGGAGGGGAGCCTGGCGCTGCAGGGGTGCAGCGGCCGGGACTACCTGCCTGCGCGGCAGCGCTGTGGGCGGGGCAACGGCGCTTTGTCCTGCAGATGGGCCAGCTGCCGGTTGGGCTGCGGTAGGCGGAGTCTGTCCGCCATTTCTCGTCGATGCGTGCGAAGCGGGGGCTCCATTTTGTGGCGCCGCATTGTCTGCGACTTGGCGCGCTTTTGCGGTCGTTGCCCTGCCTCGGCGGCCGCCTCTCCTGTTGTTCCGCTTCTTCCGGGGCTGGGTACTGCGTTGGCGGGAACTCTGCCTTTGTGTTCCATTGTCTTCGTTCCCGCGCGCGCGATCAGCGAAGTCGAGGAGCACTGGGCAGCCACGGTAACTTGCCACGTGTTTGCCTTGGCAGAGCTTGCAAGTCGGGGTGAAATCTTTGTGTGGCACCCCTTTAAGCGCGCACGACTCAGTTGAGTGTTGCTCGCCGCACTTCACGCAGTAGTCTGGCATTGCACAGTACTTACTGACGTGACCAGGTTCAAGGCAGCGGTAACATTGTGCGTAGGCCGCCTTGTTTCGCAGTTCTTCAGCTTTCACTTCCACATTGCCTATTTTTGTGAGGCTGAAGAGCTGCCTGTTATGAGTTGTATTGCTGGCTATTACCAGCATAAGTGGGCCACGCCTGCGTGTGCGAAAAGGGCGCATTCTTACGACCTCTTCGACCACGAATCCCATGTTCTCCAGGTCCTCCTTTATTTCTGAAGGCAGGATTGTGCGTGGCAAGTGCCGAAATACTACTTTGAGCGGCTTTGTTCTTAAGGGGCTGAACGTATAGTGCGACCACTTCTTGTCCTGCACCAGCTGAGACACTTTTTGATATTCTTCAGATGTTTTGGTGCATATTTTGAAAAGTTCGTCACCAGTCACGCGCACTGTATAGTTGTCTTTACCAATGCAGAGGCTGATAGCGTTTTGCAGCTCTCTAAAATGCTCGTCAAATTTTATGACAATTGGTGGCGGCTTGCGACGCTGTTGCGCCTTGGGGATTTCAATGTCCTCCTCCTCCGCATCACTAAGGGCGCCAAAGCTGTTACTCACGTTTACAGGTGTGGTGTCCTTTGTGAGCACAGCCTTTGCAGTTTTTCTCGCGGTGGTGAAGCCGTCTTTGTCGGTCGTGTTGGTGCGGCCGCGCCTGCGGTTCTGCTTGGAGGGGAGCGGTGGAGTGTTGCTTTCCCTCCTGTATTTGTTGACTGACGGTATGTCGCCAGTCAGGCCGCGTTTCCTTGAGGTAGGCTGCTTTTGCTGCGGTGCGTCGTGCTCCATGGCGTCCTCCTCCTCGTCGCTATCCGGAAGTGGAGTAGCCAGAGCGTGGGGTAGCATCCCCACAAGCAGCTGAAGGGCTGCGTCAGAGTCACTTGGTGTGGATGTAACACCTGGATGCGACGTATCCACAGATGTCGGCGTCACGGTCGCGGTAGCACACGGCACTGCTGTAACGGCACTATCACTAAATGACGCGGACACACCGGAAATTTCGCATAAACTAGTGTCGCTCCTTAGGGGAGGAGTACTATCGGCGGTACACGATTGTGCCACCGACGTACTCGACTCTACCCTTGCGTGCAGGGACGCGGCCCTGTCCGCGGGAGTCGGCACTGTCGCTTCAGCTTGCGGCGTGGCGGAGCGCTCGGCGCGTACGTCCGTCTCGCACGGCATCGCTGACTCGAGTGAAGAGCAGAGAATCACAAGGCCCAGCCAGTGTCGCGGGCGGGCGCGGACGGCCGAGAGAGCGGCCGCCACTCTGCGCGCCGCCGCGCCGCGCCTCCCGCGCTTGCTACCGCCCAACGTCCGACAGCCTGTGCGGAGCAGCCCCAAACCTGCGCCACAACCGCCCGCGCCTTTCAAACCACCGAGGATGGGGCTACACACAGCCACACCACAGTCGCCAACCAGTCGCCACGGCAGCGCCGCAAACCACGGCCAAACTGCAGCTACCGCGCGCTACAGCCTGGGTCGGCCCGCCGAGAATCGCCGCCCCCGCCCAAATGCCGCCCCCACAGCCCCAGCCGACGACCCGCCACAATGGCCAAACCTTCGGCAAAACTCCCACACCGTCGCCGCGGCAGCCCGGCCAGCGCGGCCGGCGCCACAGCCACACAAGCCGAGGCGTGCGGCGATGACGGCCGTGCAAACGCGCCTCCGCCGCCCCATCGCCTTCCGTCGCCCTCCCGCCGTTTCCCGATCGGCCCGCAGCCGTCGGGCCACATCGCGCGCCGTCCTCCTCCTCTCGCCCGCCAACATTCACAGCCGTTTCTCAACAATTGCCCGCCGCAAACGGACGCCGCCTGCGCAACAGGCGCCGCCGCCCCTCGCCGCTTCCGACCCAACCCCTCGACCGAGGCAAACCGCAATCCGAATCTACAGACCAACCCAATCTGCCGTCAAGCACACACGACAGCCGACCTTACACGTTACGCGTTACACATTACGTTTACACGTCTACGTTAGGTTAGGTTAGGTGGACGTGGGTTAGGTTAAGGGGACTTGGGTTAGGTTAAGCGTCAAACTTAGGTTAAGCATTCAAACACGTCAGGCGTCAGAGGTTAGGTTAGGTTAGGTTAGGTTAGGTTAGGTTAGGTTAGGTTAGGTTACACGTTAGGTTAAGGGGTCAGTGCTAGGTTAAGAAGCGTCAAACGTAGGTTACAAAAGCGTTCAAACGTGAGGCGTGAGCCGGACAGCTTACCTTACGTAGACGTTAGGGGCTCACAGGCTGAGCTCACCTCGCCACACCACACGTTAGGTTCGGTTCGGTTCGCTCGGCTCAGCGTAAAGCGCCGAGGTCAGGGTTACGTTCGTTCACCTTCGGGCGCCACACTTTCGGTTGAAAGGTCGCGACGGGACGACGTCGGCAGGCACGCCGCAAACGAACAAAAACGTACAGACGACGTCGGAAACCGCCGACAGACGGGGGAGCAGCACGACCACGACCACGACCAGACACCGAGCGCGAACGAGACACACGCGAACCACCCCCACCGGCCAAAGGGCACCACACAACAACCCAGAGCACCACGTGTCGACACCAGAGCAACCCGCCGCTCACGCGACATGGCTGGCACCGAAGGGCAACCGCCCGCAACTGCGCTTTCCGCGCCGGCCCGGATGCACGTCGTGCTACAACAACACCACTACCGTACACAGCCGCTGTTCACAACATCACTATCAATGGCGCGCCCGCGGCTCGCCGCCGTCGCAGTCGCAGCCCCAACGCCAGCACTTTTGCACCACCATTCACACGCACCGCAACACAGCTCGCCGACACAGCCGAACAAAACAAACACCACACAACAACAGCAACAACGCCGCCGCCTCTACTTGTGCCGGCGACCCACCCCGCCGATGGCGCACCTCTCGCCAGCCGGCAATCGACACACACGCACCCACCCACCGGGGCCCAGTGCAAAAAAAAAAAAAAAAAAACACACAAAAACAAAAAAACCAAACAACACAAACGACACGGGAAGCGCACACCGCCACTTCGCGCGCACGCCACCAACCAGTCGTCGTCTCAAAATAACAAACACAAACAAAATAAACTAACAACTAGGGCAACACAAAACAAAAACGCCTCGCACGAACCGCCCACAAAAAGGACAAGCACACGCACAGCCTCTGCTGACGACCACGACGCAGCGGCACGCTGCTCCTGTCCCGCGCCCCGCGCCCCACTCGATTCACAACTCACGCGACACCGTCAACGACGGGCTCGCTTCCCGCAACCTACCACCTTTCCG
Organism: Schistocerca americana; assembly: GCF_021461395.2. Lineage (NCBI taxonomy): Eukaryota > Metazoa > Arthropoda > Insecta > Orthoptera > Acrididae > Schistocerca > Schistocerca americana. The sequence goes on along the minus strand of NW_025726599.1, from coordinate 27,903 downwards.
CCACGACGCACAGCCCCAGCCCCACCCGACGACGCCCGTGGCAACGACTGCACTTTCACCACCGCCTCCCCCTTCCCCCCCAAAACACACACACACACACACACACAGCCAGCCAAAAACGCACTCGCGACCCACACATGCACGTGCATCGGCACACGCCAACCAGTCAACGTCGACAACCACACGCAAGGCTCGAAACGAAACCGGCGTCCTTCCACGTTGCCATCAAGCTACGCGACACAAGACACAAGGAACCAACACAACAGCCGGCCCCACTAATTCCCACTCTCACGCCGCAAAAAGCACACCGAAACCGCCAAACGCACGCACATTCCCCTTCGCACTGACACCACCGACCGGCTCGCTACCACACACCTCTCGGCAGCCGTTTCACGCCAATTCGCCACACCGCCCACACAGTCGACAAGCGCCCGCCCTGTACGGCACACGCAACGACGCAGCGCAGCAAAGGGCGCCCGCAACACATACCTCTCCGCCGCCCGACGCGCCAACCGCCACACCACACCGCCAGCCACTCGCAAATTGTGCACTGCCACCAGCCACACGTCCAACACGCCGCGCCGCCTCCGGCCACCCGCCAGGGGGCGCTCACGTCCGCGACAACAGCGCGGCCCGCCGGGCCGGGCCGAACCGAACCGAGCCGCCGCTGCTCTGCACTCGGCACGGCCACACCCTGCTGCAGACCGGGCTCGTCCCTCTGTACGCGTCTGCCTGCGCATCAACACAACACGACCTTTTTTTTTTTTTTCCTCTCTACCGCCATCCCTTCTTCTCGCGTTTTACTCGTTGTTGCAGCAGCGGCGCACACCTACACATCCACAGCCCCAGCCGAGCCGGCCTCACCTCAGGGCCCGCCGCCAGCGTCTCCTCCTCGGGCACAGGTGCGGTGCTGTGGCCGCCCATCCAACCGCATTGCTGGCCGTCCAGCCACCAGGCGTTCCCACTGCCGCGAGCCACGCCGCGCACCGACCCTGCTGCAGAAAACGAAGCATAGCCAGAGACCGACCGATACACAAAGCAAGCCGTCGCCTCGCCTCTTGTCCTTCCTGCCTTCCTTCCGCCCCCGCCCTTCTCACACCACCGCCTCTCCACTTTCGCCCCCCCCCCCCCCTCCTTTTTTTTCTTCTTTCTTTCTTTCTTTGGCCCTCTCTCCTTCCCGCCATGGCGGTTACGGCACCGCCTGCAGCGGCAGATTTTTTGCGCCCACACGCCTACTCCTACCACCATTAACCTTGCCCTGCCCTGCCCATCAACGTCGCAGTCGAACCGACGCTTGCCAACACACTGCCCACGTTCCTTTCTCTTTTCGGCCTACGCCCATTACGCGCCGCCGCCACAGCACCTTCCCTTCCCACAACACACCGACGTCATCACACGCACCCAAAACAGGGGCCACGACCGTGTTCCTCGCCCACTCCCATCCCGCACGGTACGCACATTCCCAACTACTACCGCGCACCCTCCCTTTCCACTCTGTGTGTCTCTGTGTCTGTGTCCTGTCCGCGCGTGACGCCTCTCAACATCCGCCGTCCCCCGTCCCGTTTTCGCCCCCATGCCGTCGTCGCGCCGCCTCCTCCCCGTCCACCGCCGCCCCTGTCCGCCCCGCACCACACCATACACCGCTGCTTGTCCCGGCCGTTGCCACCAAAGGCGCCGACCGCAAACGCGCCACGCCGCAGCCCCCGTGCGTCTCGCGCTCGCTTGCATCTCCGTGCCGACGCTGCCTCTCTTCCCACTCGCACTCGACCTCGACAACACAGTCTTTGGCTCCGCCACTGCGTGTTCCGGTGGTACGCACGCTGCAACACGTATGTATTCATTACCAGAGCGATGGCGAGGCATGACAGCATCTCTGTCTGACCAGAGAGTTCTTTATCGCTGCTAGTCGGCGCTTGGACCGCGCCAGACGACAGTAGTGGCACGCACCGGGTCGCCAGGAACAGTTGTTATATATATTGTAGCGCGAGTCGGGAGAGGTAGTAGTCGGTCGACAGTAGTAGCGGGTGGACGGTTGTACTGAGCGGGCGTCGGCGGCGTGCTCTGCTCGTCTCGCGACTCTGGTCACGGTTCGGGACGATGTATAGTATATTGTGTTATAATCAAGAGGTGGTGTGACGCTGCATTGCGCAAATCTGATAACGTATGTTCATTGTACTTATTTTGTTCAACAACACAAGCCCCACTATTACTTTTTTTCTAAAGTAACTTTTGTCTCTTAACGAAAAACATTCACTTTTTAAAGACTACTTCCTATGGCATTTCCCTCCAAGGAGTGCAATTAATTACCAGCCAGCACTCATTCATTGCACACAGCTGTGTAAGGGGTATCTACAATCGAGGAGCGGATATAAATGCAATTTTTTGTTTCTTTTTGTTTTTTGTTTTGTGTGTGTGTTGTAACCTCCCAGCAATATTTAAAATAATGGACAATGTTATTTACGGATGCTAATGGACATTGCGCTAATTGTAACCTCGCCCACAATGAGAGGTATTGAAAATGGCAACAACAATGTGCAATTCGCAATCTGACTCAAATATAAAGTCTTCACACAACATTTAAAAAAGTCCGTTCAGTGACAAGAAACTTCAATTAAACCGAAATATCGGTCTTTGGCCCTGTGCAAAACAATCGGAATTAAAGTCTTACCTCCGAATAAATGGATGTCACATTTCTGCTCTGGTTGTTGCGCAGCGCTTGGAGGAACTGCATTGCAAATAATAATATTCTCTTTTTTTGTGATTTTAGTGACATTTTTCTTCAAAGAAGTGGAACGAACTCTTTAGTTCAATAAAAGATTAAATGTTTGAAAAATGCTTTTGAAATAAAAATTATTATTGGGGAACTTGTTGGAGCATAATTACAATAAATACAATTTCTCATTATCTAATGATTATATTAATTAACAGTATACCTTATTCACCATCTTGACCAGTGTTGCCGACCGCCTACATCACACAACCGCACTCGGCTGCTACTACTGACCGACCGCTCTGCATGACGACTATTAGCGTACTGCACGCGACGACTACTGACAGAGTACAGCCCTCAACTACACAGACTGACTGACTGACTGAGAACCGCTCGCAACACTCGCGCAGTCCAGCGCAAACTCTCTGGTCACAGATGCTACAATGTCTCGCCATCGCTACTATGTTACATACGTGTTTCAGTGTCTTTTTCATTGGGGTAACGATCTTTGGCTCTTTTTATTCTGAATACAGGGCCAAAGGTCAACGGCTGCTGCCCTTATACAATTTATCAGGTTTCATTATGTCTGTTGCAATGTTACATACGGTTCACTCTTTCATTAATATTATCGTTGGGTTTGTTTTGTAGGGACGTTAACATTCTGGCACATTTTTATTATCATCGGACTCTCTGCTATTTGTGCAGGGAGGTTATACCTGGGTCCATTTCCATTTCCATTTACATTTTAATATTGATAGACTTTTTGTTTTCTTTTTTGTTTCTTGTTGTTTTTCCTTCTTTTTTTTTGTTGTTTTTTTTCTTTTGTTTTGTTTTTCCCGCTCTCACCACCACCGCCGCATCACGCCTTCCGTTTTCTTGGTTTCTTTTCTGTGCTTCAACATCACCGCGCCCCATTTCCACACCACAGCCATCAGCCTCCAAGACGGGCGGGCGCAGTGTGCCATTTCCGGCGCACAAGCACACCCGTACGGTACTCTCCTCGCCCCCACGCCACCAACAACACAGCGACCACGCGGCTTTCAGGCACGGCACGGCACGGCACGGCACCGGCGAAATGCGCCGCCCCCGCCCCCGCCCCTCCGCGCATCCGTCCGTCTCGCCACGTTCACTGACAGCCGCGTCTGCGGCTACACCACGACAACCACAACACAACACCGCTCCCCTCCCTGGCAACTCACATTGTTTTTCTCCTCCTCTTTTGCACAAACCACAACGCCGAGCACAGGCGCAAGCCACCCACACCGCGCCCCTCCCCGTCCCGTCTTTGGCCGCCGCTCCTCGTTTCCTCGTTTGCCCCCTCCCATCTCCCGAAATGCCATGCCAGCAGCGTTACGCATGCCCCTCCCCTGTCCACACAACACTACCGCCTAACGAACAGCCTTTTCCGGGCCACATGCAGGGCACGCCCACCTCCAAACACTGCCAATTCACGGACGCACGCACGCACACACACACACACACACACACACACACACTCACTTTCTCGACACCTTTCTGTACGGAGGGTGCGTCATCTCGACCGTGACAGAGTGACGGCAACTATCGACGATCCATTTCCCCCCACTGGTAAAACATGTCCACTAACACCTACATACATCATTCAAGTACACAGACAATAGCATACACACAATGGGAGGGCACACGAACATGGACGGCACGGCACTGTCATACACTCTTCCTCAGAACCATATCAACAAACGTTACGTACATCCGGGAAAGCGAAAGCGAAAGCGAAAGCAAAGGCAAAGCCCAATGCAGCCGTCAAAGGTAACGTTCACCACGGCAGACACTTGCAGCCGCGCCGCCGTTAAACGCATTTCAGTGCGGCTCCAATACGCCTCCGACACGGGAACGTTCCGTTGCTCTACGAATGCGTTTCTCCCCTTTTTCCCTTCCTCTCTCTTTTGCCCCCCCCTCCTTGCACTCTTGCCTCATTCCTCACGTTCTGCCCAGACATTCGACCGATCAGAGTCAACCTTTCGTTACCGTTCTCAGCGCGACGGTGTACAACAGTATGACGGGTGTGCCCAAGACTTCGGTTCAGTTGCGTGACGCCGGTCTATCGCGCCGATCGACAGTTACTCAGGGGGCGACGGATCGGACCACGTCACCGACACACAAAACACTTTCAAACAAACAAACAAATACATACCGGATGGACACAGACAAACACGTGTACAGACATTCGCCAAACAAACGACCGGCGCCGCCGCCGCCGCCGCCGTCTAGCGTGCATCTTGAATGACGACATCGGTGTGCGTGCGTCGTACGCAATCAGTCAGACACGGCTATCAAACATCAGAGTCGAATGGTACATCATCGTGCGTGTCGCCGTACACGTACAGTACAATACAACAACAATGCGTCTTAATGGCACGTTCATTTCAACGTCACTCACACACCTCCACGCTGCAGTTACGTCGCACCATTGTCAAACTCGGCGTACAGCAAAGGGAATAGTGGGCGGCAAAAACAAACCAAACAAAAACATTTCACATTTCACCCTCGCCATGTATGATGTGCAAAAAAACAAACCCGCAAACGGCCGTCGTTACGGTGACACAAAAGTCGCCGATCGCACTGTCCCCCCTCGCAGACGGGTAACACACAAACACACACACACCCCAACAACACCAATGGGTCAAAAACCACGCCAACGAGGCGTGCCACCATTCCACGCCACGGCGACCAACCTCGTGGCCGTACCCCGCGCAACACGCTTTGACGCGCCCCCCCACCCACAATCAAAATGCACACATACATCACAGCCGTCCACACAAACAACAACAACAACAACAATTCCGCCCTTCCCGCAAAAGGCAAGTTGGTGGCCCTGAAAAGGGCCGTTTCGCCGCTCTCGCAACGGAGGAGCCTTCTCCATCCTTCCTTCCATTCCAGAGCCACCTCCTTACTTGGAGCTCGTGTACTTGGTCACCGCCTTCGTGCCCTCGCTCACGGCGTGCTTGGCCAGCTCGCCAGGCAGCAACAGCCGCACAGCGGTCTGGATCTCGCGGGACGTGATGGTCGAGCGCTTGTTGTAGTGCGCCAGGCGAGAAGCCTCGGCCGCAATGCGCTCGAAAATGTCGTTCACGAAGCTGTTCATGATGCTCATCGCCTTCGACGAGATGCCCGTGTCAGGGTGCACCTGCTTCAGCACCTTGTAGATGTAGATGGCATAGCTCTCCTTCCTCTTGCGCTTCTTCTTCTTGTCGCCCTTCGAAATGTTCTTCTGCGCCTTGCCAGCCTTCTTGGCGGCCTTCCCGCTAGTCTTGGGCGGCATCTCCAACCAACGTACGGCAGCAGCAACACCAGTAGCAAGCGCTCCGCTCTAGTCAGCGTCTCCCCACACAGTGGCACCCGCCGCCAGCCGCCGCCGCACCTTTACCAGCTCGCCCTGTTGCGGCCGCCGACCAATGGGGCGCGCGCGCAACCGGCCGCCGCACCCGAGCCCATAAAGCACCCCCACCCCGGCTGCGCCGGCACGCACTCCGCTGCTCGACTCGCTGCCGCTCGCACCGGTCGTTTTCGTTTCCGTTTCGTGTGCACCGTCGCTAGCCCATCGCCATGTCCGGACGCGGAAAGGGAGGCAAAGTCAAGGGCAAGTCAAAGTCCCGCTCAAGCAGGGCTGGGCTCCAGTTCCCGGTCGGCAGAATCCACCGCCTCCTGCGCAAGGGAAACTACGCAGAGCGCGTCGGCGCCGGGGCGCCCGTCTACCTCGCCGCCGTCATGGAGTACCTCGCGGCTGAGGTGCTCGAGCTGGCCGGAAACGCGGCCCGCGACAACAAGAAGACGCGCATCATCCCGCGCCACCTGCAGCTTGCCATCCGCAACGACGAGGAGCTCAACAAGCTCCTGTCGGGCGTCACCATCGCACAGGGTGGTGTCCTGCCCAACATCCAGGCCGTCCTGCTGCCAAAGAAGACCGAGAAGAAGGCCTAAAGGAGGCCAGGCAATCGCAGCGCCGCGTGCTCCCCTGCACGCAACGCGCTTTGCCGGCTCGGCCCACAACAATCGGCCCTTTTCAGGGCCACCACACAAACCTACGTCCAAAGCAAAATTTCAGTCGTCCTCGCCGCACCTTGTTTTGTTTTAACTTTGCACTGTCACAGCACAGCCGCCGCCGGCGCACGTCCGCCATCTTGTCGTCCACACAGCCCGTGTGGCCCAACACACACACACACGCACACATTTTGCACCGTCGCAGTCGCCTTCCAAACCGACAACGGCAGCAATAATGACCATTGTTAAAGGGAGGCGTGTCGACACACCGCCCTCCACTCCCGCGCGCAACGGCCGTCGACACGAACGAAACAGCTGATCCGGCCGCCTATGCCCACACGCCTTGCCTCGGAAACCCCAACGCCGCCGCAAACAAACACACAGAGACAAACCACGCAAGCAAATAATCACCGCCTCTCGCACAACAACACACAGCCCGCCCGCCATCTCCGTCGCGATCGATACAAAGACACACAATAACAAACACACAAACGAAGCAGCTCCACACACAGCCAGCCACATGACACGTTTCCTTTCCTTCTCCCCTCCCAGTCACATCACGTCGCTCAAACGGAAAGAAAGAAACAAACAAACAAACAACACAGCGCGCACACACGCAGCAACAACACAGACTCTTTCGCACTTTTCAACTTCCGAACAGTGTGGTGGCCCTGAAAAGGGCCGTTTTCTAGTCTCTCCCACCCACAAGCACGGCCGCGGGAAGGCCAGCGCCCGCTGCGACGCAGCCTAACCGCCGAAACCGTACAGGGTGCGCCCCTGCCTCTTCAGGGCGTACACCACGTCCATGGCCGTCACAGTCTTGCGCTTGGCGTGCTCAGTGTACGTCACCGCGTCGCGGATCACGTTCTCCAGGAACACCTTCAGCACCCCGCGGGTCTCCTCGTAGATCAGACCAGAGATGCGCTTCACGCCGCCCCTGCGAGCCAGGCGGCGGATGGCGGGCTTCGTGATGCCCTGGATGTTGTCGCGCAACACCTTGCGGTGCCGCTTGGCGCCACCCTTGCCGAGCCCCTTTCCTCCCTTGCCGCGGCCTGTCATCCTTCCTTCCTCGGGCAAAGCAAAACGTGCACAAACAGCAGCTGCAGCGGCTGGCGAGTCGGCTACGGTCTGCGCCCAGCGCGCCCGCCGCCCCCCTATATAGACTCTGGCCCGCCCTCCCCCCACCACGCGCAACCGAGGGCATATAAGCGCAGCACGGAGGCGCGCGGGCCCGTTGTCAAGGCAGCACCGGACGCCGCGCCGCACCTAACCTCCACGCACGCCGCTCCGCTACCGCTACCGCTACCGCCATGGCCCGCACAAAGCAAACGGCCCGCAAGTCCACCGGCGGAAAGGCGCCGCGCAAACAGCTCGCCACCAAGGCGGCGAGGAAGAGCGCGCCCGCCACCGGAGGCGTCAAGAAGCCCCACCGCTACAGGCCGGGCACCGTCGCCCTGCGAGAAATCAGGCGCTACCAGAAGAGCACAGAGCTGCTCATCCGCAAGCTGCCATTCCAGCGCCTAGTGCGCGAGATCGCCCAGGACTTCAAGACCGACCTGCGCTTCCAGAGCTCCGCAGTCATGGCCCTGCAGGAGGCCAGCGAGGCCTACCTCGTCGGCCTCTTCGAAGACACCAACCTGTGCGCAATCCACGCCAAGCGCGTCACCATCATGCCCAAGGACATCCAGCTCGCGCGCCGCATCCGCGGCGAGCGCGCCTAAACCGCGCCGCGGCACCGCACCGCACAAACAAAAACGGCCCTTTTCAGGGCCACTAACATCTCTCCGTCGCGAGCAAACTTTGTCGGTCGCCTGCCTCTCGCCCCGCAACCCAAAAACAAAAACCACCACTTCCCGTCCGTCCGCCACACCCGCTCACTCTGCCTGCCTGCTAGCAGCGCGCAACAATCACACATCATCCCTCCCCGGCGCTCAAAGCGCACAATACCCAACGGCCGACGTCACACCGCACGGGTGGCTGGCCGGCCGCCGCTTTCGTTTCGAAAACAAAAAAAACCCGCACTCCACTCCGACGGCCAACGGCCAGGCAGGCGCGCTCGCTCGCTCTACACGCCACCGAAATCCCCGCCGACTCCTTCCGCATCTCAACGTGCCCCCCCGTTGCAAAACATAACACACACACACACAAAGGAACAAAACAAAGACCAGACACGACTCGACAAGACAGACATCCGAGAAGAACGAACGCAGGCAAGCCAACCAACGTATTCAAACAAAACAACGTGACAGAAAACCAACCGTCGGCCGCCGCCACAAAACAAACACGGCGACAATCAACCACGACAACAACAACAACAACAACACCGCTTACCGCTACCGCCGCCCACACCCGCCACCGACCCCCGCAATCCAACCACCACGGCACGCAAACAGCATCCCCACGGGCATACAGAAACGCCAGACAGACACCCACACCAAACGCAACACGACAATCAAAACCTTCCCCGACGTGCTTTGATGGCCCTGAGAAGGGCCGTTTTGGGCCGCGCGTCTCTTGCGCGCCACTAGACGACGACGGGGGGTGGGGACGACGGAGTCAAGCGCCAAACCCTTCCTTTCCCATCTCTTTCTCCTCTACTCTACTTCTTCTTCTTGGGCGAAGCCTTCGCCTTAGACGGCGTCGTCGCCTTCTTCGGGCGCGGCGCCTTCGGCTTCTTCGTCGGAACCTTGGCGGCCTTCTTCGCCTTCGACGGCGACTTGGCCTTGGCCGGCTTGGCCGCAGCCGCCTTCTTCGCACCCGCGGGAGCGGCCGACGCCGCAGACGCCTTCTTGGCGGCGCCCGCCTTCCGACCGGTCGCCGCCTTCACGCCACCAGCCTTCTTTGCGCCGGCCGCACGGGCGCCCTTCTTCTCCTTGCTGGCCGGAGCGGCGCGCTTCTTCTTGGCACCGCCAGCACGAGCCTTGCCGCCCTCGGCCGCCCCCCCGCCGCCGGCGCCGGCAAGCTTGAACGAGCCGGACGCGCCCTTCCCCTTCGTCTGCACCAGCTCGCCCGCCACGACGGCCGACTTGAGGTACTTCTTGATAAACGGCGCCAGCTTCTCCGCGTCCAGCTTGTAGTGCGCGGCTATGTACTTCTTGATCGCCTGCAGCGACGACCCGCCGCGCTCCTTCAGACTCTTGATGGCGGCCGTCACCATCTCAGAGGTGCGCGGGTGCGCAGGCTTGGCGCGCGGCTTCTTCGCAGACGACGCAGACTTGGCCTTCTTCGTAGTGCCGGTGGCGGCGGGTGCCGCAGCAGTCTCGTTCGTAGCCGCCTGATCTGCCATTTCGACGACGCGCGTAACACACAGCGAGAGCGAGCGGGACGGCAGGCACGCAAGCACAAGAGCAGAGAATAGATGGATAGATGCGCTCAGGTTGTTATAGTGTACCGAAGTGCCACTGGGCTGTGCCCGTCTGACTTCAAGTTTTGCGCTTGGGGATTTATGAAAGTGAGGTATTGCGCTATGTGCGTGTTTTTATGTAAATGTTTGTTCTGTGTGTGGGTAAGTGTTCTCTAAATGTCTCTAAATTGACGGGTGAGTGTTAGTTTTGGGCGCTTGTGTTGAAAATCGGGGTGTTCGCGACCTAAATTTTGTATGAGGTTGTGGGGCGATGTTTGTGTTTTCTCATATAGTTTGTTGGACTTCTCCTTTATGAGGGAGTATATGGTTGGGTGGCCTAAAAATTCTCTAATTTGTGTGTTTCGGACGTATCTGTCAGCGCCTGTGATGACTCGGAAGGTTTTGTTCTGGAGTCGCTGTAATCGTGCTAGCGTGGTGTCTGACGCCATCGACCATACTTCCGATCCATACAAGATGGTCGGAAGCATGAGCTGGCGCCAGAGAAGCATTTTGCAGCTTAGGGTGAGGCCGTCACCCTTTAGGAGGGGGTATAGCTGCAACAGGAGGGCGCAGCCTTTGTTGGCAGTTTTGTGGACGTGTTGTTGCCACGTAAGACGCCTGTCTATTTCGAGCCCTAAGTATGTAATACGGTTACGCCAGGCTAGGTCCCGACCACCAATGGTGAGTTGTTGGTCTGGGAGTTTCAGCCTGGTCGTAAAGTATATTGCTTGGGATTTCTCGGGGTTGACAGTCACTGTGCACTACGAGCTGAACTCTGACCACAACCCGAGCAGAGAATCACAAGGCCCAGCCAGTGTCGCGGGCGGGCGCGGACGGCCGAGAGAGCGGCCGCCACTCTGCGCGCCGCCGCGCCGCGCCTCCCGCGCTTGCTACCGCCCAACGTCCGACAGCCTGTGCGGAGCAGCCCCAAACCTGCGCCACAACCGCCCGCGCCTTTCAAACCACCGAGGATGGGGCTACACACAGCCACACCACAGTCGCCAACCAGTCGCCACGGCAGCGCCGCAAACCACGGCCAAACTGCAGCTACCGCGCGCTACAGCCTGGGTCGGCCCGCCGAGAATCGCCGCCCCCGCCCAAATGCCGCCCCCACAGCCCCAGCCGACGACCCGCCACAATGGCCAAACCTTCGGCAAAACTCCCACACCGTCGCCGCGGCAGCCCGGCCAGCGCGGCCGGCGCCACAGCCACACAAGCCGAGGCGTGCGGCGATGACGGCCGTGCAAACGCGCCTCCGCCGCCCCATCGCCTTCCGTCGCCCTCCCGCCGTTTCCCGATCGGCCCGCAGCCGTCGGGCCACATCGCGCGCCGTCCTCCTCCTCTCGCCCGCCAACATTCACAGCCGTTTCTCAACAATTGCCCGCCGCAAACGGACGCCGCCTGCGCAACAGGCGCCGCCGCCCCTCGCCGCTTCCGACCCAACCCCTCGACCGAGGCAAACCGCAATCCGAATCTACAGACCAACCCAATCTGCCGTCAAGCACACACGACAGCCGACCTTACACGTTACGCGTTACACATTACGTTTACACGTCTACGTTAGGTTAGGTTAGGTGGACGTGGGTTAGGTTAAGGGGACTTGGGTTAGGTTAAGCGTCAAACTTAGGTTAAGCATTCAAACACGTCAGGCGTCAGAGGTTAGGTTAGGTTAGGTTAGGTTAGGTTAGGTTAGGTTAGGTTAGGTTACACGTTAGGTTAAGGGGTCAGTGCTAGGTTAAGAAGCGTCAAACGTAGGTTACAAAAGCGTTCAAACGTGAGGCGTGAGCCGGACAGCTTACCTTACGTAGACGTTAGGGGCTCACAGGCTGAGCTCACCTCGCCACACCACACGTTAGGTTCGGTTCGGTTCGCTCGGCTCAGCGTAAAGCGCCGAGGTCAGGGTTACGTTCGTTCACCTTCGGGCGCCACACTTTCGGTTGAAAGGTCGCGACGGGACGACGTCGGCAGGCACGCCGCAAACGAACAAAAACGTACAGACGACGTCGGAAACCGCCGACAGACGGGGGAGCAGCACGACCACGACCACGACCAGACACCGAGCGCGAACGAGACACACGCGAACCACCCCCACCGGCCAAAGGGCACCACACAACAACCCAGAGCACCACGTGTCGACACCAGAGCAACCCGCCGCTCACGCGACATGGCTGGCACCGAAGGGCAACCGCCCGCAACTGCGCTTTCCGCGCCGGCCCGGATGCACGTCGTGCTACAACAACACCACTACCGTACACAGCCGCTGTTCACAACATCACTATCAATGGCGCGCCCGCGGCTCGCCGCCGTCGCAGTCGCAGCCCCAACGCCAGCACTTTTGCACCACCATTCACACGCACCGCAACACAGCTCGCCGACACAGCCGAACAAAACAAACACCACACAACAACAGCAACAACGCCGCCGCCTCTACTTGTGCCGGCGACCCACCCCGCCGATGGCGCACCTCTCGCCAGCCGGCAATCGACACACACGCACCCACCCACCGGGGCCCAGTGCAAAAAAAAAAAAAAAAAAACACACAAAAACAAAAAAACCAAACAACACAAACGACACGGGAAGCGCACACCGCCACTTCGCGCGCACGCCACCAACCAGTCGTCGTCTCAAAATAACAAACACAAACAAAATAAACTAACAACTAGGGCAACACAAAACAAAAACGCCTCGCACGAACCGCCCACAAAAAGGACAAGCACACGCACAGCCTCTGCTGACGACCACGACGCAGCGGCACGCTGCTCCTGTCCCGCGCCCCGCGCCCCACTCGATTCACAACTCACGCGACACCGTCAACGACGGGCTCGCTTCCCGCAACCTACCACCTTTCCGCCACGACGCACAGCCCCAGCCCCACCCGACGACGCCCGTGGCAACGACTGCACTTTCACCACCGCCTCCCCCTTCCCCCCCAAAACACACACACACACACACACACAGCCAGCCAAAAACGCACTCGCGACCCACACATGCACGTGCATCGGCACACGCCAACCAGTCAACGTCGACAACCACACGCAAGGCTCGAAACGAAACCGGCGTCCTTCCACGTTGCCATCAAGCTACGCGACACAAGACACAAGGAACCAACACAACAGCCGGCCCCACTAATTCCCACTCTCACGCCGCAAAAAGCACACCGAAACCGCCAAACGCACGCACATTCCCCTTCGCACTGACACCACCGACCGGCTCGCTACCACACACCTCTCGGCAGCCGTTTCACGCCAATTCGCCACACCGCCCACACAGTCGACAAGCGCCCGCCCTGTACGGCACACGCAACGACGCAGCGCAGCAAAGGGCGCCCGCAACACATACCTCTCCGCCGCCCGACGCGCCAACCGCCACACCACACCGCCAGCCACTCGCAAATTGTGCACTGCCACCAGCCACACGTCCAACACGCCGCGCCGCCTCCGGCCACCCGCCAGGGGGCGCTCACGTCCGCGACAACAGCGCGGCCCGCCGGGCCGGGCCGAACCGAACCGAGCCGCCGCTGCTCTGCACTCGGCACGGCCACACCCTGCTGCAGACCGGGCTCGTCCCTCTGTACGCGTCTGCCTGCGCATCAACACAACACGACCTTTTTTTTTTTTTTCCTCTCTACCGCCATCCCTTCTTCTCGCGTTTTACTCGTTGTTGCAGCAGCGGCGCACACCTACACATCCACAGCCCCAGCCGAGCCGGCCTCACCTCAGGGCCCGCCGCCAGCGTCTCCTCCTCGGGCACAGGTGCGGTGCTGTGGCCGCCCATCCAACCGCATTGCTGGCCGTCCAGCCACCAGGCGTTCCCACTGCCGCGAGCCACGCCGCGCACCGACCCTGCTGCAGAAAACGAAGCATAGCCAGAGACCGACCGATACACAAAGCAAGCCGTCGCCTCGCCTCTTGTCCTTCCTGCCTTCCTTCCGCCCCCGCCCTTCTCACACCACCGCCTCTCCACTTTCGCCCCCCCCCCCCTCCTTTTTTTTCTTCTTTCTTTCTTTCTTTGGCCCTCTCTCCTTCCCGCCATGGCGGTTACGGCACCGCCTGCAGCGGCAGATTTTTTGCGCCCACACGCCTACTCCTACCACCATTAACCTTGCCCTGCCCTGCCCATCAACGTCGCAGTCGAACCGACGCTTGCCAACACACTGCCCACGTTCCTTTCTCTTTTCGGCCTACGCCCATTACGCGCCGCCGCCACAGCACCTTCCCTTCCCACAACACACCGACGTCATCACACGCACCCAAAACAGGGGCCACGACCGTGTTCCTCGCCCACTCCCATCCCGCACGGTACGCACATTCCCAACTACTACCGCGCACCCTCCCTTTCCACTCTGTGTGTCTCTGTGTCTGTGTCCTGTCCGCGCGTGACGCCTCTCAACATCCGCCGTCCCCCGTCCCGTTTTCGCCCCCATGCCGTCGTCGCGCCGCCTCCTCCCCGTCCACCGCCGCCCCTGTCCGCCCCGCACCACACCATACACCGCTGCTTGTCCCGGCCGTTGCCACCAAAGGCGCCGACCGCAAACGCGCCACGCCGCAGCCCCCGTGCGTCTCGCGCTCGCTTGCATCTCCGTGCCGACGCTGCCTCTCTTCCCACTCGCACTCGACCTCGACAACACAGTCTTTGGCTCCGCCACTGCGTGTTCCGGTGGTACGCACGCTGCAACACGTATGTATTCATTACCAGAGCGATGGCGAGGCATGACAGCATCTCTGTCTGACCAGAGAGTTCTTTATCGCTGCTAGTCGGCGCTTGGACCGCGCCAGACGACAGTAGTGGCACGCACCGGGTCGCCAGGAACAGTTGTTATATATATTGTAGCGCGAGTCGGGAGAGGTAGTAGTCGGTCGACAGTAGTAGCGGGTGGACGGTTGTACTGAGCGGGCGTCGGCGGCGTGCTCTGCTCGTCTCGCGACTCTGGTCACGGTTCGGGACGATGTATAGTATATTGTGTTATAATCAAGAGGTGGTGTGACGCTGCATTGCGCAAATCTGATAACGTATGTTCATTGTACTTATTTTGTTCAACAACACAAGCCCCACTATTACTTTTTTTCTAAAGTAACTTTTGTCTCTTAACGAAAAACATTCACTTTTTAAAGACTACTTCCTATGGCATTTCCCTCCAAGGAGTGCAATTAATTACCAGCCAGCACTCATTCATTGCACACAGCTGTGTAAGGGGTATCTACAATCGAGGAGCGGATATAAATGCAATTTTTTGTTTCTTTTTGTTTTTTGTTTTGTGTGTGTGTTGTAACCTCCCAGCAATATTTAAAATAATGGACAATGTTATTTACGGATGCTAATGGACATTGCGCTAATTGTAACCTCGCCCACAATGAGAGGTATTGAAAATGGCAACAACAATGTGCAATTCGCAATCTGACTCAAATATAAAGTCTTCACACAACATTTAAAAAAGTCCGTTCAGTGACAAGAAACTTCAATTAAACCGAAATATCGGTCTTTGGCCCTGTGCAAAACAATCGGAATTAAAGTCTTACCTCCGAATAAATGGATGTCACATTTCTGCTCTGGTTGTTGCGCAGCGCTTGGAGGAACTGCATTGCAAATAATAATATTCTCTTTTTTTGTGATTTTAGTGACATTTTTCTTCAAAGAAGTGGAACGAACTCTTTAGTTCAATAAAAGATTAAATGTTTGAAAAATGCTTTTGAAATAAAAATTATTATTGGGGAACTTGTTGGAGCATAATTACAATAAATACAATTTCTCATTATCTAATGATTATATTAATTAACAGTATACCTTATTCACCATCTTGACCAGTGTTGCCGACCGCCTACATCACACAACCGCACTCGGCTGCTACTACTGACCGACCGCTCTGCATGACGACTATTAGCGTACTGCACGCGACGACTACTGACAGAGTACAGCCCTCAACTACACAGACTGACTGACTGACTGAGAACCGCTCGCAACACTCGCGCAGTCCAGCGCAAACTCTCTGGTCACAGATGCTACAATGTCTCGCCATCGCTACTATGTTACATACGTGTTTCAGTGTCTTTTTCATTGGGGTAACGATCTTTGGCTCTTTTTATTCTGAATACAGGGCCAAAGGTCAACGGCTGCTGCCCTTATACAATTTATCAGGTTTCATTATGTCTGTTGCAATGTTACATACGGTTCACTCTTTCATTAATATTATCGTTGGGTTTGTTTTGTAGGGACGTTAACATTCTGGCACATTTTTATTATCATCGGACTCTCTGCTATTTGTGCAGGGAGGTTATACCTGGGTCCATTTCCATTTCCATTTACATTTTAATATTGATAGACTTTTTGTTTTCTTTTTTGTTTCTTGTTGTTTTTCCTTCTTTTTTTTTGTTGTTTTTTTTCTTTTGTTTTGTTTTTCCCGCTCTCACCACCACCGCCGCATCACGCCTTCCGTTTTCTTGGTTTCTTTTCTGTGCTTCAACATCACCGCGCCCCATTTCCACACCACAGCCATCAGCCTCCAAGACGGGCGGGCGCAGTGTGCCATTTCCGGCGCACAAGCACACCCGTACGGTACTCTCCTCGCCCCCACGCCACCAACAACACAGCGACCACGCGGCTTTCAGGCACGGCACGGCACGGCACGGCACCGGCGAAATGCGCCGCCCCCGCCCCCGCCCCTCCGCGCATCCGTCCGTCTCGCCACGTTCACTGACAGCCGCGTCTGCGGCTACACCACGACAACCACAACACAACACCGCTCCCCTCCCTGGCAACTCACATTGTTTTTCTCCTCCTCTTTTGCACAAACCACAACGCCGAGCACAGGCGCAAGCCACCCACACCGCGCCCCTCCCCGTCCCGTCTTTGGCCGCCGCTCCTCGTTTCCTCGTTTGCCCCCTCCCATCTCCCGAAATGCCATGCCAGCAGCGTTACGCATGCCCCTCCCCTGTCCACACAACACTACCGCCTAACGAACAGCCTTTTCCGGGCCACATGCAGGGCACGCCCACCTCCAAACACTGCCAATTCACGGACGCACGCACGCACACACACACACACACACACACACACACACTCACTTTCTCGACACCTTTCTGTACGGAGGGTGCGTCATCTCGACCGTGACAGAGTGACGGCAACTATCGACGATCCATTTCCCCCCACTGGTAAAACATGTCCACTAACACCTACATACATCATTCAAGTACACAGACAATAGCATACACACAATGGGAGGGCACACGAACATGGACGGCACGGCACTGTCATACACTCTTCCTCAGAACCATATCAACAAACGTTACGTACATCCGGGAAAGCGAAAGCGAAAGCGAAAGCAAAGGCAAAGCCCAATGCAGCCGTCAAAGGTAACGTTCACCACGGCAGACACTTGCAGCCGCGCCGCCGTTAAACGCATTTCAGTGCGGCTCCAATACGCCTCCGACACGGGAACGTTCCGTTGCTCTACGAATGCGTTTCTCCCCTTTTTCCCTTCCTCTCTCTTTTGCCCCCCCCTCCTTGCACTCTTGCCTCATTCCTCACGTTCTGCCCAGACATTCGACCGATCAGAGTCAACCTTTCGTTACCGTTCTCAGCGCGACGGTGTACAACAGTATGACGGGTGTGCCCAAGACTTCGGTTCAGTTGCGTGACGCCGGTCTATCGCGCCGATCGACAGTTACTCAGGGGGCGACGGATCGGACCACGTCACCGACACACAAAACACTTTCAAACAAACAAACAAATACATACCGGATGGACACAGACAAACACGTGTACAGACATTCGCCAAACAAACGACCGGCGCCGCCGCCGCCGCCGCCGTCTAGCGTGCATCTTGAATGACGACATCGGTGTGCGTGCGTCGTACGCAATCAGTCAGACACGGCTATCAAACATCAGAGTCGAATGGTACATCATCGTGCGTGTCGCCGTACACGTACAGTACAATACAACAACAATGCGTCTTAATGGCACGTTCATTTCAACGTCACTCACACACCTCCACGCTGCAGTTACGTCGCACCATTGTCAAACTCGGCGTACAGCAAAGGGAATAGTGGGCGGCAAAAACAAACCAAACAAAAACATTTCACATTTCACCCTCGCCATGTATGATGTGCAAAAAAACAAACCCGCAAACGGCCGTCGTTACGGTGACACAAAAGTCGCCGATCGCACTGTCCCCCCTCGCAGACGGGTAACACACAAACACACACACACCCCAACAACACCAATGGGTCAAAAACCACGCCAACGAGGCGTGCCACCATTCCACGCCACGGCGACCAACCTCGTGGCCGTACCCCGCGCAACACGCTTTGACGCGCCCCCCCACCCACAATCAAAATGCACACATACATCACAGCCGTCCACACAAACAACAACAACAACAACAATTCCGCCCTTCCCGCAAAAGGCAAGTTGGTGGCCCTGAAAAGGGCCGTTTCGCCGCTCTCGCAACGGAGGAGCCTTCTCCATCCTTCCTTCCATTCCAGAGCCACCTCCTTACTTGGAGCTCGTGTACTTGGTCACCGCCTTCGTGCCCTCGCTCACGGCGTGCTTGGCCAGCTCGCCAGGCAGCAACAGCCGCACAGCGGTCTGGATCTCGCGGGACGTGATGGTCGAGCGCTTGTTGTAGTGCGCCAGGCGAGAAGCCTCGGCCGCAATGCGCTCGAAAATGTCGTTCACGAAGCTGTTCATGATGCTCATCGCCTTCGACGAGATGCCCGTGTCAGGGTGCACCTGCTTCAGCACCTTGTAGATGTAGATGGCATAGCTCTCCTTCCTCTTGCGCTTCTTCTTCTTGTCGCCCTTCGAAATGTTCTTCTGCGCCTTGCCAGCCTTCTTGGCGGCCTTCCCGCTAGTCTTGGGCGGCATCTCCAACCAACGTACGGCAGCAGCAACACCAGTAGCAAGCGCTCCGCTCTAGTCAGCGTCTCCCCACACAGTGGCACCCGCCGCCAGCCGCCGCCGCACCTTTACCAGCTCGCCCTGTTGCGGCCGCCGACCAATGGGGCGCGCGCGCAACCGGCCGCCGCACCCGAGCCCATAAAGCACCCCCACCCCGGCTGCGCCGGCACGCACTCCGCTGCTCGACTCGCTGCCGCTCGCACCGGTCGTTTTCGTTTCCGTTTCGTGTGCACCGTCGCTAGCCCATCGCCATGTCCGGACGCGGAAAGGGAGGCAAAGTCAAGGGCAAGTCAAAGTCCCGCTCAAGCAGGGCTGGGCTCCAGTTCCCGGTCGGCAGAATCCACCGCCTCCTGCGCAAGGGAAACTACGCAGAGCGCGTCGGCGCCGGGGCGCCCGTCTACCTCGCCGCCGTCATGGAGTACCTCGCGGCTGAGGTGCTCGAGCTGGCCGGAAACGCGGCCCGCGACAACAAGAAGACGCGCATCATCCCGCGCCACCTGCAGCTTGCCATCCGCAACGACGAGGAGCTCAACAAGCTCCTGTCGGGCGTCACCATCGCACAGGGTGGTGTCCTGCCCAACATCCAGGCCGTCCTGCTGCCAAAGAAGACCGAGAAGAAGGCCTAAAGGAGGCCAGGCAATCGCAGCGCCGCGTGCTCCCCTGCACGCAACGCGCTTTGCCGGCTCGGCCCACAACAATCGGCCCTTTTCAGGGCCACCACACAAACCTACGTCCAAAGCAAAATTTCAGTCGTCCTCGCCGCACCTTGTTTTGTTTTAACTTTGCACTGTCACAGCACAGCCGCCGCCGGCGCACGTCCGCCATCTTGTCGTCCACACAGCCCGTGTGGCCCAACACACACACACACGCACACATTTTGCACCGTCGCAGTCGCCTTCCAAACCGACAACGGCAGCAATAATGACCATTGTTAAAGGGAGGCGTGTCGACACACCGCCCTCCACTCCCGCGCGCAACGGCCGTCGACACGAACGAAACAGCTGATCCGGCCGCCTATGCCCACACGCCTTGCCTCGGAAACCCCAACGCCGCCGCAAACAAACACACAGAGACAAACCACGCAAGCAAATAATCACCGCCTCTCGCACAACAACACACAGCCCGCCCGCCATCTCCGTCGCGATCGATACAAAGACACACAATAACAAACACACAAACGAAGCAGCTCCACACACAGCCAGCCACATGACACGTTTCCTTTCCTTCTCCCCTCCCAGTCACATCACGTCGCTCAAACGGAAAGAAAGAAACAAACAAACAAACAACACAGCGCGCACACACGCAGCAACAACACAGACTCTTTCGCACTTTTCAACTTCCGAACAGTGTGGTGGCCCTGAAAAGGGCCGTTTTCTAGTCTCTCCCACCCACAAGCACGGCCGCGGGAAGGCCAGCGCCCGCTGCGACGCAGCCTAACCGCCGAAACCGTACAGGGTGCGCCCCTGCCTCTTCAGGGCGTACACCACGTCCATGGCCGTCACAGTCTTGCGCTTGGCGTGCTCAGTGTACGTCACCGCGTCGCGGATCACGTTCTCCAGGAACACCTTCAGCACCCCGCGGGTCTCCTCGTAGATCAGACCAGAGATGCGCTTCACGCCGCCCCTGCGAGCCAGGCGGCGGATGGCGGGCTTCGTGATGCCCTGGATGTTGTCGCGCAACACCTTGCGGTGCCGCTTGGCGCCACCCTTGCCGAGCCCCTTTCCTCCCTTGCCGCGGCCTGTCATCCTTCCTTCCTCGGGCAAAGCAAAACGTGCACAAACAGCAGCTGCAGCGGCTGGCGAGTCGGCTACGGTCTGCGCCCAGCGCGCCCGCCGCCCCCCTATATAGACTCTGGCCCGCCCTCCCCCCACCACGCGCAACCGAGGGCATATAAGCGCAGCACGGAGGCGCGCGGGCCCGTTGTCAAGGCAGCACCGGACGCCGCGCCGCACCTAACCTCCACGCACGCCGCTCCGCTACCGCTACCGCTACCGCCATGGCCCGCACAAAGCAAACGGCCCGCAAGTCCACCGGCGGAAAGGCGCCGCGCAAACAGCTCGCCACCAAGGCGGCGAGGAAGAGCGCGCCCGCCACCGGAGGCGTCAAGAAGCCCCACCGCTACAGGCCGGGCACCGTCGCCCTGCGAGAAATCAGGCGCTACCAGAAGAGCACAGAGCTGCTCATCCGCAAGCTGCCATTCCAGCGCCTAGTGCGCGAGATCGCCCAGGACTTCAAGACCGACCTGCGCTTCCAGAGCTCCGCAGTCATGGCCCTGCAGGAGGCCAGCGAGGCCTACCTCGTCGGCCTCTTCGAAGACACCAACCTGTGCGCAATCCACGCCAAGCGCGTCACCATCATGCCCAAGGACATCCAGCTCGCGCGCCGCATCCGCGGCGAGCGCGCCTAAACCGCGCCGCGGCACCGCACCGCACAAACAAAAACGGCCCTTTTCAGGGCCACTAACATCTCTCCGTCGCGAGCAAACTTTGTCGGTCGCCTGCCTCTCGCCCCGCAACCCAAAAACAAAAACCACCACTTCCCGTCCGTCCGCCACACCCGCTCACTCTGCCTGCCTGCTAGCAGCGCGCAACAATCACACATCATCCCTCCCCGGCGCTCAAAGCGCACAATACCCAACGGCCGACGTCACACCGCACGGGTGGCTGGCCGGCCGCCGCTTTCGTTTCGAAAACAAAAAAAACCCGCACTCCACTCCGACGGCCAACGGCCAGGCAGGCGCGCTCGCTCGCTCTACACGCCACCGAAATCCCCGCCGACTCCTTCCGCATCTCAACGTGCCCCCCCGTTGCAAAACATAACACACACACACACAAAGGAACAAAACAAAGACCAGACACGACTCGACAAGACAGACATCCGAGAAGAACGAACGCAGGCAAGCCAACCAACGTATTCAAACAAAACAACGTGACAGAAAACCAACCGTCGGCCGCCGCCACAAAACAAACACGGCGACAATCAACCACGACAACAACAACAACAACAACACCGCTTACCGCTACCGCCGCCCACACCCGCCACCGACCCCCGCAATCCAACCACCACGGCACGCAAACAGCATCCCCACGGGCATACAGAAACGCCAGACAGACACCCACACCAAACGCAACACGACAATCAAAACCTTCCCCGACGTGCTTTGATGGCCCTGAGAAGGGCCGTTTTGGGCCGCGCGTCTCTTGCGCGCCACTAGACGACGACGGGGGGTGGGGACGACGGAGTCAAGCGCCAAACCCTTCCTTTCCCATCTCTTTCTCCTCTACTCTACTTCTTCTTCTTGGGCGAAGCCTTCGCCTTAGACGGCGTCGTCGCCTTCTTCGGGCGCGGCGCCTTCGGCTTCTTCGTCGGAACCTTGGCGGCCTTCTTCGCCTTCGACGGCGACTTGGCCTTGGCCGGCTTGGCCGCAGCCGCCTTCTTCGCACCCGCGGGAGCGGCCGACGCCGCAGACGCCTTCTTGGCGGCGCCCGCCTTCCGACCGGTCGCCGCCTTCACGCCACCAGCCTTCTTTGCGCCGGCCGCACGGGCGCCCTTCTTCTCCTTGCTGGCCGGAGCGGCGCGCTTCTTCTTGGCACCGCCAGCACGAGCCTTGCCGCCCTCGGCCGCCCCCCCGCCGCCGGCGCCGGCAAGCTTGAACGAGCCGGACGCGCCCTTCCCCTTCGTCTGCACCAGCTCGCCCGCCACGACGGCCGACTTGAGGTACTTCTTGATAAACGGCGCCAGCTTCTCCGCGTCCAGCTTGTAGTGCGCGGCTATGTACTTCTTGATCGCCTGCAGCGACGACCCGCCGCGCTCCTTCAGACTCTTGATGGCGGCCGTCACCATCTCAGAGGTGCGCGGGTGCGCAGGCTTGGCGCGCGGCTTCTTCGCAGACGACGCAGACTTGGCCTTCTTCGTAGTGCCGGTGGCGGCGGGTGCCGCAGCAGTCTCGTTCGTAGCCGCCTGATCTGCCATTTCGACGACGCGCGTAACACACAGCGAGAGCGAGCGGGACGGCAGGCACGCAAGCACAAGAGCAGAGAATCACAAGGCCCAGCCAGTGTCGCGGGCGGGCGCGGACGGCCGAGAGAGCGGCCGCCACTCTGCGCGCCGCCGCGCCGCGCCTCCCGCGCTTGCTACCGCCCAACGTCCGACAGCCTGTGCGGAGCAGCCCCAAACCTGCGCCACAACCGCCCGCGCCTTTCAAACCACCGAGGATGGGGCTACACACAGCCACACCACAGTCGCCAACCAGTCGCCACGGCAGCGCCGCAAACCACGGCCAAACTGCAGCTACCGCGCGCTACAGCCTGGGTCGGCCCGCCGAGAATCGCCGCCCCCGCCCAAATGCCGCCCCCACAGCCCCAGCCGACGACCCGCCACAATGGCCAAACCTTCGGCAAAACTCCCACACCGTCGCCGCGGCAGCCCGGCCAGCGCGGCCGGCGCCACAGCCACACAAGCCGAGGCGTGCGGCGATGACGGCCGTGCAAACGCGCCTCCGCCGCCCCATCGCCTTCCGTCGCCCTCCCGCCGTTTCCCGATCGGCCCGCAGCCGTCGGGCCACATCGCGCGCCGTCCTCCTCCTCTCGCCCGCCAACATTCACAGCCGTTTCTCAACAATTGCCCGCCGCAAACGGACGCCGCCTGCGCAACAGGCGCCGCCGCCCCTCGCCGCTTCCGACCCAACCCCTCGACCGAGGCAAACCGCAATCCGAATCTACAGACCAACCCAATCTGCCGTCAAGCACACACGACAGCCGACCTTACACGTTACGCGTTACACATTACGTTTACACGTCTACGTTAGGTTAGGTTAGGTGGACGTGGGTTAGGTTAAGGGGACTTGGGTTAGGTTAAGCGTCAAACTTAGGTTAAGCATTCAAACACGTCAGGCGTCAGAGGTTAGGTTAGGTTAGGTTAGGTTAGGTTAGGTTACACGTTAGGTTAAGGGGTCAGTGCTAGGTTAAGAAGCGTCAAACGTAGGTTACAAAAGCGTTCAAACGTGAGGCGTGAGCCGGACAGCTTACCTTACGTAGACGTTAGGGGCTCACAGGCTGAGCTCACCTCGCCACACCACACGTTAGGTTCGGTTCGGTTCGCTCGGCTCAGCGTAAAGCGCCGAGGTCAGGGTTACGTTCGTTCACCTTCGGGCGCCACACTTTCGGTTGAAAGGTCGCGACGGGACGACGTCGGCAGGCACGCCGCAAACGAACAAAAACGTACAGACGACGTCGGAAACCGCCGACAGACGGGGGAGCAGCACGACCACGACCACGACCAGACACCGAGCGCGAACGAGACACACGCGAACCACCCCCACCGGCCAAAGGGCACCACACAACAACCCAGAGCACCACGTGTCGACACCAGAGCAACCCGCCGCTCACGCGACATGGCTGGCACCGAAGGGCAACCGCCCGCAACTGCGCTTTCCGCGCCGGCCCGGATGCACGTCGTGCTACAACAACACCACTACCGTACACAGCCGCTGTTCACAACATCACTATCAATGGCGCGCCCGCGGCTCGCCGCCGTCGCAGTCGCAGCCCCAACGCCAGCACTTTTGCACCACCATTCACACGCACCGCAACACAGCTCGCCGACACAGCCGAACAAAACAAACACCACACAACAACAGCAACAACGCCGCCGCCTCTACTTGTGCCGGCGACCCACCCCGCCGATGGCGCACCTCTCGCCAGCCGGCAATCGACACACACGCACCCACCCACCGGGGCCCAGTGCAAAAAAAAAAAAAAAAAAAACACACAAAAACAAAAAAACCAAACAACACAAACGACACGGGAAGCGCACACCGCCACTTCGCGCGCACGCCACCAACCAGTCGTCGTCTCAAAATAACAAACACAAACAAAATAAACTAACAACTAGGGCAACACAAAACAAAAACGCCTCGCACGAACCGCCCACAAAAAGGACAAGCACACGCACAGCCTCTGCTGACGACCACGACGCAGCGGCACGCTGCTCCTGTCCCGCGCCCCGCGCCCCACTCGATTCACAACTCACGCGACACCGTCAACGACGGGCTCGCTTCCCGCAACCTACCACCTTTCCGCCACGACGCACAGCCCCAGCCCCACCCGACGACGCCCGTGGCAACGACTGCACTTTCACCACCGCCTCCCCCTTCCCCCCCAAAACACACACACACACACACACACAGCCAGCCAAAAACGCACTCGCGACCCACACATGCACGTGCATCGGCACACGCCAACCAGTCAACGTCGACAACCACACGCAAGGCTCGAAACGAAACCGGCGTCCTTCCACGTTGCCATCAAGCTACGCGACACAAGACACAAGGAACCAACACAACAGCCGGCCCCACTAATTCCCACTCTCACGCCGCAAAAAGCACACCGAAACCGCCAAACGCACGCACATTCCCCTTCGCACTGACACCACCGACCGGCTCGCTACCACACACCTCTCGGCAGCCGTTTCACGCCAATTCGCCACACCGCCCACACAGTCGACAAGCGCCCGCCCTGTACGGCACACGCAACGACGCAGCGCAGCAAAGGGCGCCCGCAACACATACCTCTCCGCCGCCCGACGCGCCAACCGCCACACCACACCGCCAGCCACTCGCAAATTGTGCACTGCCACCAGCCACACGTCCAACACGCCGCGCCGCCTCCGGCCACCCGCCAGGGGGCGCTCACGTCCGCGACAACAGCGCGGCCCGCCGGGCCGGGCCGAACCGAACCGAGCCGCCGCTGCTCTGCACTCGGCACGGCCACACCCTGCTGCAGACCGGGCTCGTCCCTCTGTACGCGTCTGCCTGCGCATCAACACAACACGACCTTTTTTTTTTTTTTCCTCTCTACCGCCATCCCTTCTTCTCGCGTTTTACTCGTTGTTGCAGCAGCGGCGCACACCTACACATCCACAGCCCCAGCCGAGCCGGCCTCACCTCAGGGCCCGCCGCCAGCGTCTCCTCCTCGGGCACAGGTGCGGTGCTGTGGCCGCCCATCCAACCGCATTGCTGGCCGTCCAGCCACCAGGCGTTCCCACTGCCGCGAGCCACGCCGCGCACCGACCCTGCTGCAGAAAACGAAGCATAGCCAGAGACCGACCGATACACAAAGCAAGCCGTCGCCTCGCCTCTTGTCCTTCCTGCCTTCCTTCCGCCCCCGCCCTTCTCACACCACCGCCTCTCCACTTTCGCCCCCCCCCCCCTCCTTTTTTTTCTTCTTTCTTTCTTTCTTTGGCCCTCTCTCCTTCCCGCCATGGCGGTTACGGCACCGCCTGCAGCGGCAGATTTTTTGCGCCCACACGCCTACTCCTACCACCATTAACCTTGCCCTGCCCTGCCCATCAACGTCGCAGTCGAACCGACGCTTGCCAACACACTGCCCACGTTCCTTTCTCTTTTCGGCCTACGCCCATTACGCGCCGCCGCCACAGCACCTTCCCTTCCCACAACACACCGACGTCATCACACGCACCCAAAACAGGGGCCACGACCGTGTTCCTCGCCCACTCCCATCCCGCACGGTACGCACATTCCCAACTACTACCGCGCACCCTCCCTTTCCACTCTGTGTGTCTCTGTGTCTGTGTCCTGTCCGCGCGTGACGCCTCTCAACATCCGCCGTCCCCCGTCCCGTTTTCGCCCCCATGCCGTCGTCGCGCCGCCTCCTCCCCGTCCACCGCCGCCCCTGTCCGCCCCGCACCACACCATACACCGCTGCTTGTCCCGGCCGTTGCCACCAAAGGCGCCGACCGCAAACGCGCCACGCCGCAGCCCCCGTGCGTCTCGCGCTCGCTTGCATCTCCGTGCCGACGCTGCCTCTCTTCCCACTCGCACTCGACCTCGACAACACAGTCTTTGGCTCCGCCACTGCGTGTTCCGGTGGTACGCACGCTGCAACACGTATGTATTCATTACCAGAGCGATGGCGAGGCATGACAGCATCTCTGTCTGACCAGAGAGTTCTTTATCGCTGCTAGTCGGCGCTTGGACCGCGCCAGACGACAGTAGTGGCACGCACCGGGTCGCCAGGAACAGTTGTTATATATATTGTAGCGCGAGTCGGGAGAGGTAGTAGTCGGTCGACAGTAGTAGCGGGTGGACGGTTGTACTGAGCGGGCGTCGGCGGCGTGCTCTGCTCGTCTCGCGACTCTGGTCACGGTTCGGGACGATGTATAGTATATTGTGTTATAATCAAGAGGTGGTGTGACGCTGCATTGCGCAAATCTGATAACGTATGTTCATTGTACTTATTTTGTTCAACAACACAAGCCCCACTATTACTTTTTTTCTAAAGTAACTTTTGTCTCTTAACGAAAAACATTCACTTTTTAAAGACTACTTCCTATGGCATTTCCCTCCAAGGAGTGCAATTAATTACCAGCCAGCACTCATTCATTGCACACAGCTGTGTAAGGGGTATCTACAATCGAGGAGCGGATATAAATGCAATTTTTTGTTTCTTTTTGTTTTTTGTTTTGTGTGTGTGTTGTAACCTCCCAGCAATATTTAAAATAATGGACAATGTTATTTACGGATGCTAATGGACATTGCGCTAATTGTAACCTCGCCCACAATGAGAGGTATTGAAAATGGCAACAACAATGTGCAATTCGCAATCTGACTCAAATATAAAGTCTTCACACAACATTTAAAAAAGTCCGTTCAGTGACAAGAAACTTCAATTAAACCGAAATATCGGTCTTTGGCCCTGTGCAAAACAATCGGAATTAAAGTCTTACCTCCGAATAAATGGATGTCACATTTCTGCTCTGGTTGTTGCGCAGCGCTTGGAGGAACTGCATTGCAAATAATAATATTCTCTTTTTTTGTGATTTTAGTGACATTTTTCTTCAAAGAAGTGGAACGAACTCTTTAGTTCAATAAAAGATTAAATGTTTGAAAAATGCTTTTGAAATAAAAATTATTATTGGG
>NW_025726597.1:0-57523 GCF_021461395.2 Schistocerca americana | reverse complement strand
GATTGTCGCCGTGTTTGTGGCGGCGGCCGACGGTTGGTTTTCTGTCACGTTGTTTAGTTTGAATACGTTGGTTGGCTTGCCTGCGTTCGTTCTTCTCGGATGTCTGTCTTGTCGAGTCGTGTCTGGTCTTTGTTTTGTTCCTTTGTGTGTGTGTGTGTGTTATGTTTTGCAACGGGGGGGCACGTTGAGATGCGGAAGGAGTCGGCGGGGATTTCGGTGGCGTGTAGAGCGAGCGAGCGCGTCGGAGTGGAGTGCGGGTTTTTTTTGTTTTCGAAACGAAAGCGGCGGCCGGCCAGCCACCCGTGCGGTGTGACGTCGGCCGTTGGGTATTGTGCGCTTTGAGCGCCGGGGAGGGATGATGTGTGATTGTTGCGCGCTGCTAGCAGGCAGGCAGAGTGAGCGGGTGTGGCGGACGGACGGGAAGTGGTGGTTTTTGTTTTTGGGTTGCGGGGCGAGAGGCAGGCGACCGACAAAGTTTGCTCGCGACGGAGAGATGTTAGTGGCCCTGAAAAGGGCCGTTTTTGTTTGTGCGGTGCGGTGCCGCGGCGCGGTTTAGGCGCGCTCGCCGCGGATGCGGCGCGCGAGCTGGATGTCCTTGGGCATGATGGTGACGCGCTTGGCGTGGATTGCGCACAGGTTGGTGTCTTCGAAGAGGCCGACGAGGTAGGCCTCGCTGGCCTCCTGCAGGGCCATGACTGCGGAGCTCTGGAAGCGCAGGTCGGTCTTGAAGTCCTGGGCGATCTCGCGCACTAGGCGCTGGAATGGCAGCTTGCGGATGAGCAGCTCTGTGCTCTTCTGGTAGCGCCTGATTTCTCGCAGGGCGACGGTGCCCGGCCTGTAGCGGTGGGGCTTCTTGACGCCTCCGGTGGCGGGCGCGCTCTTCCTCGCCGCCTTGGTGGCGAGCTGTTTGCGCGGCGCCTTTCCGCCGGTGGACTTGCGGGCCGTTTGCTTTGTGCGGGCCATGGCGGTAGCGGTAGCGGAGCGGCGTGCGTGGAGGTTAGGTGTGGCGCGGCGTCCGGTGCTGCCTTGACAACGGGCCCGCGCGCCTCCGTGCTGCGCTTATATGCCCTCGGTTGCGCGTGGTGGGGGGAGGGCGGGGCCAGAGTCTATATAGGGGGGGCGGCGGGCGCGCTGGGCGCAGACCGTAGCCGACTCGCCAGCCGCTGCAGCCGCTGTTTGTGCACGTTTTGCTTTGCCCGAGGAAGGAAGGATGACAGGCCGCGGCAAGGGAGGAAAGGGGCTCGGCAAGGGTGGCGCCAAGCGGCACCGCAAGGTGTTGCGCGACAACATCCAGGGCATCACGAAGCCCGCCATCCGCCGCCTGGCTCGCAGGGGCGGCGTGAAGCGCATCTCTGGTCTGATCTACGAGGAGACCCGCGGGGTGCTGAAGGTGTTCCTGGAGAACGTGATCCGCGACGCGGTGACGTACACTGAGCACGCCAAGCGCAAGACTGTGACGGCCATGGACGTGGTGTACGCCCTGAAGAGGCAGGGGCGCACCCTGTACGGTTTCGGCGGTTAGGCTGCGTCGCAGCGGGCGCTGGCCTTCCCGCGGCCGTGCTTGTGGGTGGGAGAGACTAGAAAACGGCCCTTTTCAGGGCCACCACACTGTTCGGAAGTTGAAAAGTGCGAAAGAGTCTGTGTTGTTGCTGCGTGTGTGCGCTGTGTTGTTTGTTTGTTTCTTTCTTTCTTTCCGTTTGAGCGACGTGATGTGACTGGGAGGGGAGAAGGAAAGGAAACGTGTCATGTGGCTGGCTGTGTGTGGAGCTGCTTCGTTTGTGTGTCTTTGTATCGATCGCGACGGAGATGGCGGGCTGTGTGTTGTTGTGCGAGAGGCGGTGATTATTTGCTTGCGTGGTTTGGCTCTGTGTGTTTGTTTGCGGCGGCGTTGGGGTTTCCGAGGCAAGGCGTGTGGGCATAGGCGGCCGGATCAGCTGTTTCGTTCGTGTCGACGGCCGTTGCGCGCGGGAGTGGAGGGCGGTGTGTCGACACGCCTCCCTTTAACAATGGTCATTATTGCTGCCGTTGTCGGTTTGGAAGGCGACTGCGACCGTGCAAAATGTGTGTGTGTGTGTGTGTGTGTGTTGGGCCACACGGGCTGTGTGGGCGACAAGATGGCGGACGTGCGCCGGCGGCGGCTGTGCTGTGACAGTGCAAAGTTAAAACAAAACAAGGTGCGGCGAGGACGACTGCAATTTTGCTTTGGACGTAGGTTTGTGTGGTGGCCCTGAAAAGGGCCGATTGTTGTGGGCCGAGCCGGCAAAGCGCGTTGCGTGCAGGGGAGCACGCGGCGCTGCGATTGCCTGGCCTCCTTTAGGCCTTCTTCTCGGTCTTCTTTGGCAGCAGGACGGCCTGGATGTTGGGCAGGACACCACCCTGTGCGATGGTGACGCCCGACAGGAGCTTGTTGAGCTCCTCGTCGTTGCGGATGGCAAGCTGCAGGTGGCGCGGGATGATGCGCGTCTTCTTGTTGTCGCGGGCCGCGTTTCCGGCCAGCTCGAGCACCTCAGCCGCGAGGTACTCCATGACGGCGGCGAGGTAGACGGGCGCCCCGGCGCCGACGCGCTCTGCGTAGTTTCCCTTGCGCAGGAGGCGGTGGATTCTGCCGACCGGGAACTGGAGCCCAGCCCTGCTTGAGCGGGACTTTGACTTGCCCTTGACTTTGCCTCCCTTTCCGCGTCCGGACATGGCGATGGGCTAGCGACGGTGCACACGAAACGGAAACGAAAACGACCGGTGCGAGCGGCAGCGAGTCGAGCAGCGGAGTGCGTGCCGGCGCAGCCGGGGTGGGGGTGCTTTATGGGCTCGGGTGCGGCGGCCGGTTGCGCGCGCGCCCCATTGGTCGGCGGCCGCAACAGGGCGAGCTGGTAAAGGTGCGGCGGCGGCTGGCGGCGGGTGCCACTGTGTGGGGAGACGCTGACTAGAGCGGAGCGCTTGCTACTGGTGTTGCTGCTGCCGTACGTTGGTTCGAGATGCCGCCCAAGACTAGCGGGAAGGCCGCCAAGAAGGCTGGCAAGGCGCAGAAGAACATTTCGAAGGGCGACAAGAAGAAGAAGCGCAAGAGGAAGGAGAGCTATGCCATCTACATCTACAAGGTGCTGAAGCAGGTGCACCCTGACACGGGCATCTCGTCGAAGGCGATGAGCATCATGAACAGCTTCGTGAACGACATTTTCGAGCGCATTGCGGCCGAGGCTTCTCGCCTGGCGCACTACAACAAGCGCTCGACCATCACGTCCCGCGAGATCCAGACCGCTGTGCGGCTGTTGCTGCCTGGCGAGCTGGCCAAGCACGCCGTGAGCGAGGGCACGAAGGCGGTGACCAAGTACACGAGCTCCAAGTAAGGAGGTGGCTCTGGAATGGAAGGAAGGATGGAGAAGGCTCCTCCGTTGCGAGAGCGGCAAAACGGCCCTTTTCAGGGCCACCAACTTGCCTTTTGCGGGAAGGGCGGAATTGTTGTTGTTGTTTGTGTGGACGGCTGTGATGTATGTGTGCATTTTGATTGTGGGTGGGGGGGGCGCGTCAAAGCGTGTTGCGCGGGGTACGGCCACGAGGTTGGTCGCCGTGGCGTGGAATGGTGGCACGCCTCGTTGGCGTGGTTTTTGACCCATTGGTGTTGTTGGGGTGTGTGTGTTACCCGTCTGCGAGGGGGGACAGTGCGATCGGCGACTTTTGTGTCACCGTAACGACGGCCGTTTGCGGGTTTGTTTTTTTTGCACATCATACATGGCGAGGGTGAAATGTGAAGTGTTTTTGTTTGGTTTTTTTTGCCGCCCACTATTCCCTTTGCTGTACGCCGAGTTTGACAATGGTGCGACGTAACTGCAGCGTGGAGGTGTGTGAGTGACGTTGAAATGAACGTGCCATTAAGACGCATTGTTGTTGTATTGTACTGTACGTGTACGGCGACACGCACGATGATGTACCATTCGACTCTGATGTTTGATAGCCGTGTCTGACTGATTGCGTACGACGCACGCACACCGATGTCGTCATTCAAGATGCACGCTAGACGACGACGGCGGCGGCGGCGGTCGTTTGTTTGGCGAATGTCTGTACACGTGTTTGTCTGTGTCCATCCGGTATGTATTTGTTTGTTTGAAAGTGTTTTGTGTGTCGGTGACGTGGTCCGATCCGTCGCCCCCTGAGTAACTGTCGATCGGCGCGATAGACCGGCGTCACGCAACTGAACCCGAAGTCTTGGGCACACCCGTCATACTGTTGTACACCGTCGCGCTGAGAACGGTAACGAAAGGTTGACTTTGATCGGTCGGAATGTCTGGGCAGAACGTGAGGAATGAGGCAAGAGTGCAAGGAGGGGGGGCAAAAGAGAGAGGAAGGGAAAAAGGGGAGAAACGCATTCGTAGAGCAACGGAACGTTCCCGTGTCGGAGGCGTATTGGAGCCGCACTGAAATGCGTTTAACGGCGGCGCGGCTGCAAGTGTCTGCCGTGGTGAACGTTACCTTTGACGGCTGCATTGGGCTTTGCCTTTGCTTTTGCTTTCGCTTTCGCTTTCGCGTTCGCTTTCGCTTTCCCGGATGTACGTAACGTTTGTTGATATGGTTCTGAGGAAGAGTGTATGACAGTGCCGTGCCGTCCATGTTCGTGTGCCCTCCCATTGTGTGTATGCTATTGTCTGTGTACTTGAATGATGTATGTAGGTGTTAGTGGACATGTTTTACCAGTGGGGGGAAATGGATCGTCGATAGTTGCCGTCACTCTGTCACGGTCGAGATGACGCACCCTCCGTACAGAAAGGTGTCGAGAAAGTGAGTGTGTGTGTGTGTGTGTGTGTGTGTGTGTGTGTGTGCGTGCGTCCGTGAATTGGCAGTGTTTGGAGGTGGGCGTGCCCTGGATGTGGCTGTTCGTTAGGCGGTAGTGTTGTGTGGACAGGGGAGGGGCATGCGTAACGCTGCTGGCATGGCATTTCGGGAGATGGGAGGGGGCAAACGAGGAAACGAGGAGCGGCGGCCAAAGACGGGACGGGGAGGGGCGCGGGGTGTGGGTGGCTTGCGCCTGTGCTCGGCGTTGTGGTTTGTGCAAAAGAGGAGGAGAAAAACAATGTGAGTTGCCAGGGAGGGGAGCGGTGTTGTGTTGTGGTTGTCGTGGTGTAGCCGCAGACGCGGCTGTCAGTGAACGTGGCGAGACGGACGGATGCGCGGAGGGGCGGGGGCGGCGCATTTCGCCGGTGCCGTGCCGTGCCGTGCCGTGCCATGCCGTGCCATGCCTGAAAGCCGCGTGGTCGCTGTGTTGTTGGTGGCGTGGGG
The DNA here is from genome assembly GCF_021461395.2 of Schistocerca americana. Classification (NCBI taxonomy): domain Eukaryota; kingdom Metazoa; phylum Arthropoda; class Insecta; order Orthoptera; family Acrididae; genus Schistocerca; species Schistocerca americana. The sequence goes on along the minus strand of NW_025726597.1, from coordinate 52,255 downwards.
GCGAGGAGAGTACCGTACGGGTGTGCTTGTGCGCCGGAAATGGCACACTGCGCCCGCCCGTCTTGGAGGCTGATGGCTGTGGTGTGGAAATGGGGCGCGGTGATGTTGAAGCAGTTGAAGAACAGAAAAGAAACCAAGAAAACGGAAGGCGTGATGCGGCGGTGGTGGTGAGAGCGGGAAAAACAAAACAAAAAAAAAGAAGGAAAAACAACAAGAAACAAAAAAGAAAACAAAAAGTCTATCAATATTAAAATGTAAATGGAAATGGAAATGGACCCAGGCATAACCTCCCTGCACAAATAGCAGAGAGTCCGATGATAATAAAAATGTGCCAGAATGTTAACGTCCCTACAAAACAAACCCAACGATAATATTAATGAAAGAGTGAACCGTATGTAACATTGCAACAGACATAATGAAACCTGATAAATTGTATAAGGGCAGCAGCGTTGACCTTTGGCCCTGTATTCAGAATAAAAAGAGCCAAAGATCGTTACCCCAATGAAAAAGACACTGAAACACGTATGTAACATAGTAGCGATGGCGAGACATTGTAGCATCTGTGACCAGAGAGTTTGCGCTGGACTGCGCGAGTGTTGCGAGCGGTTCTCAGTCAGTCAGTCAGTCAGTCAGTAGTCGTCGCGTGCAGTACGCTAATAGTCGTCATGCAGAGCGGTCGGTCAGTAGTAGCAGCCGAGTGCGGTTGTTGTGATGTAGGCGGTCGGCAACACTGGTCAAGATGGTGAATAAGGTATACTGTTAATTAATATAATCATTAGATAATGAAAAATTGTATTTATTGTAATTATTCTCCAACAAGTTCCCCAATAATAATTTTTATTTCAAAAGCATTTTTCAAACATTTAATTTTTTATTGAACTAAAGAGTTCGTTGCACTTCACATTTCATTCCACTTCTTTGAAGAAAAATGTCACTAAAATCACAAAAAAAAAGAGAGAATATTATTATTTGCAATGCAGTTCCTCCAAGCGCTGCGCAACAACCAGAGCAGAAATGTGACATCCATTTATTCGGAGGTAAGACTTTAATTCTGATTGTTTTGCACAGGGCCAAAGACCGATATTTCGGTTTAATTGAAGTTTCTTGTCACTGAACGGACTTTTTTAAATGTTGTGTGAAGACTTTATATTTGAGTCAGATTGCGAATTTCACATTTTTGTTGCCATTTTCAATACCTCTCATTGTGGGCGAGGTTACAATTAGCGCAATGTCCATTAGCATCCGTAAATAACATTGTCCATTATTTTAAATTTTGCTGGGAGGTTACAACACACACACAAAAGAAAAAAAAACAAAAAAAAAATTGCATTTATATCCGCTCCTCAATTGTAGATACCCCTTACACAGCTGTGTGCAATGAATGAGTGCTGGCTGGTAATTAATTGCACTCCTTGGAGGGAAATGCCATAGGACGTAGTCTTTAAAAAGTGAATGTTTTTCGTTAAGAGACAAAAGTTACTTTAGAAAAACAGTAATAGTGGGGCTTTTGTTGTTGAACAAAATAAGTACAATGAACATACGTTATCAGATTTGCGCAATGCAGCGTCACACCACCTTTTTGATTATAACACAATATACTATACATCGTCCCGAACCGTGACCAGAGTCGCGAGACGAGCAGAGCACGCCGCCGACGCCCGCTCAGTACAACCGTCCACCCGCTACTACTGTCGACCGACTACTACCTCTCCCGACTCGCGCTACAATATATATAACAACTGTTCCTGGCGACCCGGTGCGTGCCACTACTGTCGTCTGGCGCGGTCCAAGCGCCGACTAGCAGCGATAAAGAACTCTCTGGTCAGACAGAGATGCTGTCATGCCTCGCCATCGCTCTGGTAATGAATACATACGTGTTGCAGCGTGCGTACCACCGGAACACGCAGTGGCGGAGCCAAAGACTGTGTTGTCGAGGTCGAGTGCGAGTGGGAAGAGAGGCAGCGTCGGCACGGAGATGCAAGCGAGCGCGAGACGCACGGGGGCTGCGGCGTGGCGCGTTTGCGGTCGGCGCCTTTGGTGGCAACGGCCGGGACAAGCAGCGGTGTATGGTGTGGTGCGGGGCGGACAGGGGCGGCGGTGGACGGGGAGGAGGCGGCGCGACGACGGCATGGGGGCGAAAACGGGACGGGGGACGGGGGACGGCGGATGTTGAGAGGCGTCACGCGCGGACAGGACACAGACACAGAGACACACAGATTGGAAAGGGAGGGTGCGCGGTAGTAGTTGGGAATGTGCGTACCGTGCGGGATGGGAGTGGGCGAGGAACACGGTCGTGGCCCCTGTTTTGGGTGCGTGTGATGACGTCGGTGTGTTGTGGGAAGGGAAGGTGCTGTGGCGGCGGCGCGTAATGGGCGTAGGCCGAAAAGAGAAAGGAACGTGGGCAGTGTGTTGGCAAGCGTCGGTTCGACTGCGACGTTGATGGGCAGGGCAGGGCAAGGTTAATGGTGGTAGGAGTAGGCGTGTGGGCGCAAAAAATCTGCCGCTGCAGGCGGTGCCGTAACCGCCATGGCGGGAAGGAGAGAGGGCCAAAGAAAGAAAGAAAGAAGAAAAAAAAAAAAAAAAAAAAAAGGAGGGGGGGGGGGGGGGGGCGAAAGTGGAGAGGCGGTGGTGTGAGAAGGGCGGGGGCGGAAGGAAGGCAGGAAGGACAAGAGGCGAGGCGACGGCTTGCTTTGTGTATCGGTCGGTCTCTGGCTATGCTTCGTTTTCTGCAGCAGGGTCGGTGCGCGGCGTGGCTCGCGGCAGTGGGAACGCCTGGTGGCTGGACGGCCAGCAATGCGGTTGGATGGGCGGCCACAGCACCGCACCTGTGCCCGAGGAGGAGACGCTGGCGGCGGGCCCTGAGGTGAGGCCGGCTCGGCTGGGGCTGTGGATGTGTAGGTGTGGCGCCGCTGCTGCAACAACGAGTAAAACGCGAGAAGAAGGGATGGCGGTAGAGAGGAAAAAAAAAAATATAAAAGGTCGTGTTGTGTTGATGCGCAGGCAGACGCGTACAGAGAGACGAGCCCGGTCTGCAGCAGGGTGTGGCCGTGCCGAGTGCAGAGCAGCGGCGGCTCGGTTCGGTTCGGTTCGGCCCGGCCCGGCGGGCCGCGCTGTTGTCGCGGACGTGAGCGCCCCCTGGCGGGTGGCCGGAGGCGGCGCGGCGTGTTGGACGTGTGGCTGGTGGCAGTGCACAATTTGCGAGTGGCTGGCGGTGTGGTGTGGCGGTTGGCGCGTCGGGCGGCGGAGAGGTATGTGTTGCGGGCGCCCTTTGCTGCGCTGCGTCGTTGCGTGTGCCGTACAGGGCGGGCGCTTGTCGACTGTGTGGCGAATTGGCGTGAAACGGCTGCCGAGAGGTGTGTGGTAGCGAGCCGGTCGGTGGTGTCAGTGCGAAGGGGAATGTGCGTGCGTTTGGCGGTTTCGGTGTGCTTTTTGCGGCGTGAGAGTGGGAATTAGTGGGGCCGGCTGTTGTGTTGGTTCCTTGTGTCTTGTGTCGCGTAGCGTGATGGCAACGTGGAAGGACGCCGGTTTCGTTTCGAGCCTTGCGTGTGGTTGTCGACGTTGACTGGTTGGCGTGTGCCGATGCACGTGCATGTGTGGGTCGCGAGTGCGTTTTTGGCTGGCTGTGTGTGTGTGTGTGTGTGTGTTTTGGGGGGGGGGAAGGGGGAGGCGGTGGTGAAAGTGCAGTCGTTGCCACGGGCGTCGTCGGGTGGGGCTGGCTGGGGCTGTGCGTCGTGGCGGAAAGGTGGTAGGTTGCGGGAAGCGAGCCCGTCGTTGACGGTGTCGCGTGAGTTGTGAATCGAGTGGGGCGCGGGGCGCGGGACAGGAGCAGCGTGCCGCTGCGTCGTGGTCGTCAGCAGAGGCTGTGCGTGTGCTTGTCCTTTTTGTGGGCGGTTCGTGCGAGGCGTTTTTGTTTTGTGTTGCCCTAGTTGTTAGTTTATTTTGTTTGTGTTTGTTATTTTGAGACGACGACTGGTTGGTGGCGTGCGCGCGAAGTGGCGGTGTGCGCTTCCCGTGTCGTTTGTGTTGTTTGGTTTTTTTGTTTTTGTGTGTTTTTTTTTGCACTGGGCCCCGGTGGGTGGGTGCGTGTGTGTCGATTGCCGGCTGGCGAAAGGTGCGCCATCGGCGGGGTGGGTCGCCGGCACAAGTAGAGGCGGCGGCGTTGTTGCTGTTGTTGTGTGGTGTTTGTTTTGTTCGGCTGTGTCGGCGAGCTGTGTTGCGGTGCGTGTGAATGGTGGTGCAAAAGTGCTGGCGTTGGGGCTGCGACTGCGACGGCGGCGAGCCGCGGGCGCGCCATTGATAGTGATGTTGTGAACAGCGGCTGTGTACGGTAGTGGTGTTGTTGTAGCACGACGTGCATCCGGGCCGGCGCGGAAAGCGCAGTTGCGGGCGGTTGCCCTTCGGTGCCAGCCCATGTCGCGTGAGCGGCGGGTTGCTCTGGTGTCGACACGTGGTGCTCTGGGTTGTTGTGTGGTGCCCTTTGGCCGGTGGGGGTGGTTCGCGTGTGTCTCGTTCGCGCTCGGTGTCTGGTCGTGGTCGTGCTGCTCCCCCGTCTGTCGGCGGTTTCCGACGTCGTCTGTACGTTTTTGTTCGTTTGCGGCGTGCCTGCCGACGTCGTCCCGTCGCGACCTTTCAACCGAAAGTGTGGCGCCCGAAGGTGAACGAACGTAACCCTGACCTCGGCGCTTTACGCTGAGCCGAGCGAACCGAACCTAACCTGTGGTGTGGCGAGGTGAGCTCAGCCTGTGAGCCCCTAACGTCTACGTAAGGTAAGCTGTCCGGCTCACGCCTCACGTTTGAACGCTTTTTTAACCTACGTTTGACGCTTCTTAACCTAGCACTGACCCCTTAACCTAACGTGTAACCTAACCTAACCTAACCTAACCTAACCTCTGACGCCTGACGTGTTTGAATGCTTAACCTAAGTTTGACGCTTAACCTAACCCAAGTCCCCTTAACCTAACCCACGTCCACCTAACCTAACCTAACCTAACGTAGACGTGTAAACGTAATGTGTAACGCGTAACGTGTAAGGTCGGCTGTCGTGTGTGCTTGACGGCAGATTGGGTTGGTCTGTAGATTCGGATTGCGGTTTGCCTCGGTCGAGGGGTTGGGTCGGAAGCGGCGAGGGGCGGCGGCGCCTGTTGCGCAGGCGGCGTCCGTTTGCGGCGGGCAATTGTTGAGAAACGGCTGTGAATGTTGGCGGGCGAGAGGAGGAGGACGGCGCGCGATGTGGCCCGACGGCTGCGGGCCGATCGGGAAACGGCGGGAGGGCGACGGAAGGCGATGGGGCGGCGGAGGCGCGTTTGCACGGCCGTCATCGCCGCACGCCTCGGCTTGTGTGGCTGTGGCGCCGGCCGCGCTGGCCGGGCTGCCGCGGCGACGGTGTGGGAGTTTTGCCGAAGGTTTGGCCATTGTGGCGGGTCGTCGGCTGGGGCTGTGGGGGCGGCATTTGGGCGGGGGCGGCGATTCTCGGCGGGCCGACCCAGGCTGTAGCGCGCGGTAGCTGCAGTTTGGCCGTGGTTTGCGGCGCTGCCGTGGCGACTGGTTGGCGACTGTGGTGTGGCTGTGTGTAGCCCCATCCTCGGTGGTTTGAAAGGCGCGGGCGGTTGTGGCGCAGGTTTGGGGCTGCTCCGCACAGGCTGTCGGACGTTGGGCGGTAGCAAGCGCGGGAGGCGCGGCGCGGCGGCGCGCAGAGTGGCGGCCGCTCTCTCGGCCGTCCGCGCCCGCCCGCGACACTGGCTGGGCCTTGTGATTCTCTGCTCTGCTGCTGTGCTGTGCTTGCGTGCCTGCCGTCCCGCTCGCTCTCGCTGTGTGTTACGCGCGTCGTCGAAATGGCAGATCAGGCGGCTACGAACGAGACTGCTGCGGCACCCGCCGCCACCGGCACTACGAAGAAGGCCAAGTCTGCGTCGTCTGCGAAGAAGCCGCGCGCCAAGCCTGCGCACCCGCGCACCTCTGAGATGGTGACGGCCGCCATCAAGAGTCTGAAGGAGCGCGGCGGGTCGTCGCTGCAGGCGATCAAGAAGTACATAGCCGCGCACTACAAGCTGGACGCGGAGAAGCTGGCGCCGTTTATCAAGAAGTACCTCAAGTCGGCCGTCGTGGCGGGCGAGCTGGTGCAGACGAAGGGGAAGGGCGCGTCCGGCTCGTTCAAGCTTGCCGGCGCCGGCGGCGGGGGGGCGGCCGAGGGCGGCAAGGCTCGTGCTGGCGGTGCCAAGAAGAAGCGCGCCGCTCCGGCCAGCAAGGAGAAGAAGGGCGCCCGTGCGGCCGGCGCAAAGAAGGCTGGTGGCGTGAAGGCGGCGACCGGTCGGAAGGCGGGCGCCGCCAAGAAGGCGTCTGCGGCGTCGGCCGCTCCCGCGGGTGCGAAGAAGGCGGCTGCGGCCAAGCCGGCCAAGGCCAAGTCGCCGTCGAAGGCGAAGAAGGCCGCCAAGGTTCCGACGAAGAAGCCGAAGGCGCCGCGCCCGAAGAAGGCGACGACGCCGTCTAAGGCGAAGGCTTCGCCCAAGAAGAAGAAGTAGAGTAGAGGAGAAAGAGATGGGGGAAAGGAAGGGTTTGGCGCTTGACTCCGTCGTCCCCACCCCCCGTCGTCGTCTAGTGGCGCGCAAGAGACGCGCGGCCCAAAAAAAACGGCCCTTCTCAGGGCCATCAAAGCACGTCGGGGAAGGTTTTGATTGTCGTGTTGCGTTTGGTGTGGGTGTCTGTCTGTATGCCCGTGGGGATGCTGTTTGCGTGCCGTGGTGGTTGGATTGCGGGGGTCGGTGGCGGGTGTGGGCGGCGGTAGCGGTAAGCGGTGTTGTTGTTGTTGTTGTTGTTGTTGTTGTCGTGGTTGATTGTCGCCGTGTTTGTGGCGGCGGCCGACGGTTGGTTTTCTGTCACGTTGTTTAGTTTGAATACGTTGGTTGGCTTGCCTGCGTTCGTTCTTCTCGGATGTCTGTCTTGTCGAGTCGTGTCTGGTCTTTGTTTTGTTCCTTTGTGTGTGTGTGTGTGTTATGTTTTGCAACGGGGGGCACGTTGAGATGCGGAAGGAGTCGGCGGGGATTTCGGTGGCGTGTAGAGCGAGCGAGCGCGTCGGAGTGGAGTGCGGGTTTTTTTTGTTTTCGAAACGAAAGCGGCGGCCGGCCAGCCACCCGTGCGGTGTGACGTCGGCCGTTGGGTATTGTGCGCTTTGAGCGCCGGGGAGGGATGATGTGTGATTGTTGCGCGCTGCTAGCAGGCAGGCAGAGTGAGCGGGTGTGGCGGACGGACGGGAAGTGGTGGTTTTTGTTTTTGGGTTGCGGGGCGAGAGGCAGGCGACCGACAAAGTTTGCTCGCGACGGAGAGATGTTAGTGGCCCTGAAAAGGGCCGTTTTTGTTTGTGCGGTGCGGTGCCGCGGCGCGGTTTAGGCGCGCTCGCCGCGGATGCGGCGCGCGAGCTGGATGTCCTTGGGCATGATGGTGACGCGCTTGGCGTGGATTGCGCACAGGTTGGTGTCTTCGAAGAGGCCGACGAGGTAGGCCTCGCTGGCCTCCTGCAGGGCCATGACTGCGGAGCTCTGGAAGCGCAGGTCGGTCTTGAAGTCCTGGGCGATCTCGCGCACTAGGCGCTGGAATGGCAGCTTGCGGATGAGCAGCTCTGTGCTCTTCTGGTAGCGCCTGATTTCTCGCAGGGCGACGGTGCCCGGCCTGTAGCGGTGGGGCTTCTTGACGCCTCCGGTGGCGGGCGCGCTCTTCCTCGCCGCCTTGGTGGCGAGCTGTTTGCGCGGCGCCTTTCCGCCGGTGGACTTGCGGGCCGTTTGCTTTGTGCGGGCCATGGCGGTAGCGGTAGCGGAGCGGCGTGCGTGGAGGTTAGGTGTGGCGCGGCGTCCGGTGCTGCCTTGACAACGGGCCCGCGCGCCTCCGTGCTGCGCTTATATGCCCTCGGTTGCGCGTGGTGGGGGGAGGGCGGGCCAGAGTCTATATAGGGGGGCGGCGGGCGCGCTGGGCGCAGACCGTAGCCGACTCGCCAGCCGCTGCAGCCGCTGTTTGTGCACGTTTTGCTTTGCCCGAGGAAGGAAGGATGACAGGCCGCGGCAAGGGAGGAAAGGGGCTCGGCAAGGGTGGCGCCAAGCGGCACCGCAAGGTGTTGCGCGACAACATCCAGGGCATCACGAAGCCCGCCATCCGCCGCCTGGCTCGCAGGGGCGGCGTGAAGCGCATCTCTGGTCTGATCTACGAGGAGACCCGCGGGGTGCTGAAGGTGTTCCTGGAGAACGTGATCCGCGACGCGGTGACGTACACTGAGCACGCCAAGCGCAAGACTGTGACGGCCATGGACGTGGTGTACGCCCTGAAGAGGCAGGGGCGCACCCTGTACGGTTTCGGCGGTTAGGCTGCGTCGCAGCGGGCGCTGGCCTTCCCGCGGCCGTGCTTGTGGGTGGGAGAGACTAGAAAACGGCCCTTTTCAGGGCCACCACACTGTTCGGAAGTTGAAAAGTGCGAAAGAGTCTGTGTTGTTGCTGCGTGTGTGCGCTGTGTTGTTTGTTTGTTTCTTTCTTTCTTTCCGTTTGAGCGACGTGATGTGACTGGGAGGGGAGAAGGAAAGGAAACGTGTCATGTGGCTGGCTGTGTGTGGAGCTGCTTCGTTTGTGTGTCTTTGTATCGATCGCGACGGAGATGGCGGGCTGTGTGTTGTTGTGCGAGAGGCGGTGATTATTTGCTTGCGTGGTTTGGCTCTGTGTGTTTGTTTGCGGCGGCGTTGGGGTTTCCGAGGCAAGGCGTGTGGGCATAGGCGGCCGGATCAGCTGTTTCGTTCGTGTCGACGGCCGTTGCGCGCGGGAGTGGAGGGCGGTGTGTCGACACGCCTCCCTTTAACAATGGTCATTATTGCTGCCGTTGTCGGTTTGGAAGGCGACTGCGACCGTGCAAAATGTGTGTGTGTGTGTGTGTGTGTGTTGGGCCACACGGGCTGTGTGGGCGACAAGATGGCGGACGTGCGCCGGCGGCGGCTGTGCTGTGACAGTGCAAAGTTAAAACAAAACAAGGTGCGGCGAGGACGACTGCAATTTTGCTTTGGACGTAGGTTTGTGTGGTGGCCCTGAAAAGGGCCGATTGTTGTGGGCCGAGCCGGCAAAGCGCGTTGCGTGCAGGGGAGCACGCGGCGCTGCGATTGCCTGGCCTCCTTTAGGCCTTCTTCTCGGTCTTCTTTGGCAGCAGGACGGCCTGGATGTTGGGCAGGACACCACCCTGTGCGATGGTGACGCCCGACAGGAGCTTGTTGAGCTCCTCGTCGTTGCGGATGGCAAGCTGCAGGTGGCGCGGGATGATGCGCGTCTTCTTGTTGTCGCGGGCCGCGTTTCCGGCCAGCTCGAGCACCTCAGCCGCGAGGTACTCCATGACGGCGGCGAGGTAGACGGGCGCCCCGGCGCCGACGCGCTCTGCGTAGTTTCCCTTGCGCAGGAGGCGGTGGATTCTGCCGACCGGGAACTGGAGCCCAGCCCTGCTTGAGCGGGACTTTGACTTGCCCTTGACTTTGCCTCCCTTTCCGCGTCCGGACATGGCGATGGGCTAGCGACGGTGCACACGAAACGGAAACGAAAACGACCGGTGCGAGCGGCAGCGAGTCGAGCAGCGGAGTGCGTGCCGGCGCAGCCGGGGTGGGGGTGCTTTATGGGCTCGGGTGCGGCGGCCGGTTGCGCGCGCGCCCCATTGGTCGGCGGCCGCAACAGGGCGAGCTGGTAAAGGTGCGGCGGCGGCTGTAGCTGCCTTTCTTACAACTACTTCCCTCCTGTATGGAAGCTGGCCCGTGTCATTGCCCTCCCGAAACCTCGAAAAGATCCACTCTTCCCACAGAACTACCGCCCCATTTCCCTCCTCAACTTCCTTGGCAAGATTCTCGAACGTATTATCCTCTCCCACCTCCAATCCTTTCTCGACGCACACTCAGTCCTCATTCCACAACAGTTTGGGTTTCGGGCGGGCCATGGCACGGTCCACCAACTCATCCGCCTCCACGACACCATCCGTACAGCGCAACTGGAGCGCAAAAGTACAGGCATGGTCCTGCTGGACATAGAAAAAGCGTTTGACAGAGTATGGCACGACGGTTTACTATATAAACTTGCAGAATACGGCTGCCCTCTCCACATAATTCACATTCTCAAACGCTTCTTAACCAGGCGTTCCTTTTATGTCATGCAAGGCCGAAACCGAAGCTCAATCCGGCCCGTGGAAGCTGGTGTACCTCAGGGGTCTTTACTCTCCCCAATTCTGTACGCAGTATACACAAATGACATCCCATCCCGTGTCAACAACCATCTCGCGTTATACGCGGATGACACTGCAGTATTCAACTCGCACCGAAACCTCCAATTTATCGCTCTGAACCTCACACGTCACCTAGAACAGATCACTCAATGGAGCAACATATGGAAAATAAAAATTAATGCCGACAAGACACAGGCCATCCTCTTTACAAACAAACGAACGCCGCCGGCTCGCCTGGTAGAGCTGGAAGGCCGACGCATACCATGGTCTCAGACAGTAACCTACCTTGGTCTCACCTTCGACAGCCGCCTCACATGGAAACCCCATGTTGATGGCGTCTGCCACAAGGCTTACGGAATGACACACAAACTCTACCCTCTGTTGAAGAGCCCAGGCCTTTCGACACAATCTAAGCTACTCATCTGGACGTCCTGTGTCCTCTCACTCCTACTATATGGCTGTGAACTGTGGGGACTAGCAGCTGACACACATGTTCTCCAGGTACAAATAGTACAAAGCAAATCACTTAGGATCATATCAAACGCTCCACGATATGTCTCCAACAACGATATCCGTAGACTTCTCCACATTCCTCCGCTGGTCCAGCAAATTCGCCTTCGCGCCTCAAACACCCTCGCCTTCCTACAAAATTCACCACATGATCACCTCACAGTCCTTCGTCGTCCTGTTGGAGATATTCCCTACGCCCATCCGACGCTGATACTCCAGCGCCGATACCGTACCAACTGACGGTTTCACCGCAGTTGGGTCACTCCTGATCTTTTAACCTATCAATTTTTACCATTTATACCGACCTAGAAACATAACAAAGCCATTTCGAACCTAATCACTCATTCTGAAGGCAGGCCAAGAGCGATCCTTCAGCACATAAGCGGACGAAAGTCCCGTCAAGTTTTGCCGTGCCGTGCCGTGCGGCGGGTGCCACTGTGTGGGGAGACGCTGACTAGAGCGGAGCGCTTGCTACTGGTGTTGCTGCTGCCGTACGTTGGTTCGAGATGCCGCCCAAGACTAGCGGGAAGGCCGCCAAGAAGGCTGGCAAGGCGCAGAAGAACATTTCGAAGGGCGACAAGAAGAAGAAGCGCAAGAGGAAGGAGAGCTATGCCATCTACATCTACAAGGTGCTGAAGCAGGTGCACCCTGACACGGGCATCTCGTCGAAGGCGATGAGCATCATGAACAGCTTCGTGAACGACATTTTCGAGCGCATTGCGGCCGAGGCTTCTCGCCTGGCGCACTACAACAAGCGCTCGACCATCACGTCCCGCGAGATCCAGACCGCTGTGCGGCTGTTGCTGCCTGGCGAGCTGGCCAAGCACGCCGTGAGCGAGGGCACGAAGGCGGTGACCAAGTACACGAGCTCCAAGTAAGGAGGTGGCTCTGGAATGGAAGGAAGGATGGAGAAGGCTCCTCCGTTGCGAGAGCGGCAAAACGGCCCTTTTCAGGGCCACCAACTTGCCTTTTGCGGGAAGGGCGGAATTGTTGTTGTTGTTTGTGTGGACGGCTGTGATGTATGTGTGCATTTTGATTGTGGGTGGGGGGGCGCGTCAAAGCGTGTTGCGCGGGGTACGGCCACGAGGTTGGTCGCCGTGGCGTGGAATGGTGGCACGCCTCGTTGGCGTGGTTTTTGACCCATTGGTGTTGTTGGGGTGTGTGTGTTACCCGTCTGCGAGGGGGGACAGTGCGATCGGCGACTTTTGTGTCACCGTAACGACGGCCGTTTGCGGGTTTGTTTTTTTTGCACATCATACATGGCGAGGGTGAAATGTGAAGTGTTTTTGTTTGGTTTTTTTTGCCGCCCACTATTCCCTTTGCTGTACGCCGAGTTTGACAATGGTGCGACGTAACTGCAGCGTGGAGGTGTGTGAGTGACGTTGAAATGAACGTGCCATTAAGACGCATTGTTGTTGTATTGTACTGTACGTGTACGGCGACACGCACGATGATGTACCATTCGACTCTGATGTTTGATAGCCGTGTCTGACTGATTGCGTACGACGCACGCACACCGATGTCGTCATTCAAGATGCACGCTAGACGACGACGGCGGCGGCGGCGGTCGTTTGTTTGGCGAATGTCTGTACACGTGTTTGTCTGTGTCCATCCGGTATGTATTTGTTTGTTTGAAAGTGTTTTGTGTGTCGGTGACGTGGTCCGATCCGTCGCCCCCTGAGTAACTGTCGATCGGCGCGATAGACCGGCGTCACGCAACTGAACCCGAAGTCTTGGGCACACCCGTCATACTGTTGTACACCGTCGCGCTGAGAACGGTAACGAAAGGTTGACTTTGATCGGTCGGAATGTCTGGGCAGAACGTGAGGAATGAGGCAAGAGTGCAAGGAGGGGGGGCAAAAGAGAGAGGAAGGGAAAAAGGGGAGAAACGCATTCGTAGAGCAACGGAACGTTCCCGTGTCGGAGGCGTATTGGAGCCGCACTGAAATGCGTTTAACGGCGGCGCGGCTGCAAGTGTCTGCCGTGGTGAACGTTACCTTTGACGGCTGCATTGGGCTTTGCCTTTGCTTTTGCTTTCGCTTTCGCTTTCGCGTTCGCTTTCGCTTTCCCGGATGTACGTAACGTTTGTTGATATGGTTCTGAGGAAGAGTGTATGACAGTGCCGTGCCGTCCATGTTCGTGTGCCCTCCCATTGTGTGTATGCTATTGTCTGTGTACTTGAATGATGTATGTAGGTGTTAGTGGACATGTTTTACCAGTGGGGGGAAATGGATCGTCGATAGTTGCCGTCACTCTGTCACGGTCGAGATGACGCACCCTCCGTACAGAAAGGTGTCGAGAAAGTGAGTGTGTGTGTGTGTGTGTGTGTGTGTGTGTGTGTGTGCGTGCGTCCGTGAATTGGCAGTGTTTGGAGGTGGGCGTGCCCTGGATGTGGCTGTTCGTTAGGCGGTAGTGTTGTGTGGACAGGGGAGGGGCATGCGTAACGCTGCTGGCATGGCATTTCGGGAGATGGGAGGGGGCAAACGAGGAAACGAGGAGCGGCGGCCAAAGACGGGACGGGGAGGGGCGCGGGGTGTGGGTGGCTTGCGCCTGTGCTCGGCGTTGTGGTTTGTGCAAAAGAGGAGGAGAAAAACAATGTGAGTTGCCAGGGAGGGGAGCGGTGTTGTGTTGTGGTTGTCGTGGTGTAGCCGCAGACGCGGCTGTCAGTGAACGTGGCGAGACGGACGGATGCGCGGAGGGGCGGGGGCGGCGCATTTCGCCGGTGCCGTGCCGTGCCGTGCCGTGCCATGCCGTGCCATGCCTGAAAGCCGCGTGGTCGCTGTGTTGTTGGTGGCGTGGGGGCGAGGAGAGTACCGTACGGGTGTGCTTGTGCGCCGGAAATGGCACACTGCGCCCGCCCGTCTTGGAGGCTGATGGCTGTGGTGTGGAAATGGGGCGCGGTGATGTTGAAGCAGTTGAAGAACAGAAAAGAAACCAAGAAAACGGAAGGCGTGATGCGGCGGTGGTGGTGAGAGCGGGAAAAACAAAACAAAAAAAAAGAAGGAAAAACAACAAGAAACAAAAAAGAAAACAAAAAGTCTATCAATATTAAAATGTAAATGGAAATGGAAATGGACCCAGGCATAACCTCCCTGCACAAATAGCAGAGAGTCCGATGATAATAAAAATGTGCCAGAATGTTAACGTCCCTACAAAACAAACCCAACGATAATATTAATGAAAGAGTGAACCGTATGTAACATTGCAACAGACATAATGAAACCTGATAAATTGTATAAGGGCAGCAGCGTTGACCTTTGGCCCTGTATTCAGAATAAAAAGAGCCAAAGATCGTTACCCCAATGAAAAAGACACTGAAACACGTATGTAACATAGTAGCGATGGCGAGACATTGTAGCATCTGTGACCAGAGAGTTTGCGCTGGACTGCGCGAGTGTTGCGAGCGGTTCTCAGTCAGTCAGTCAGTCAGTCAGTAGTCGTCGCGTGCAGTACGCTAATAGTCGTCATGCAGAGCGGTCGGTCAGTAGTAGCAGCCGAGTGCGGTTGTTGTGATGTAGGCGGTCGGCAACACTGGTCAAGATGGTGAATAAGGTATACTGTTAATTAATATAATCATTAGATAATGAAAAATTGTATTTATTGTAATTATTCTCCAACAAGTTCCCCAATAATAATTTTTATTTCAAAAGCATTTTTCAAACATTTAATTTTTTATTGAACTAAAGAGTTCGTTGCACTTCACATTTCATTCCACTTCTTTGAAGAAAAATGTCACTAAAATCACAAAAAAAAAGAGAGAATATTATTATTTGCAATGCAGTTCCTCCAAGCGCTGCGCAACAACCAGAGCAGAAATGTGACATCCATTTATTCGGAGGTAAGACTTTAATTCTGATTGTTTTGCACAGGGCCAAAGACCGATATTTCGGTTTAATTGAAGTTTCTTGTCACTGAACGGACTTTTTTAAATGTTGTGTGAAGACTTTATATTTGAGTCAGATTGCGAATTTCACATTTTTGTTGCCATTTTCAATACCTCTCATTGTGGGCGAGGTTACAATTAGCGCAATGTCCATTAGCATCCGTAAATAACATTGTCCATTATTTTAAATTTTGCTGGGAGGTTACAACACACACACAAAAGAAAAAAAAACAAAAAAAAAATTGCATTTATATCCGCTCCTCAATTGTAGATACCCCTTACACAGCTGTGTGCAATGAATGAGTGCTGGCTGGTAATTAATTGCACTCCTTGGAGGGAAATGCCATAGGACGTAGTCTTTAAAAAGTGAATGTTTTTCGTTAAGAGACAAAAGTTACTTTAGAAAAACAGTAATAGTGGGGCTTTTGTTGTTGAACAAAATAAGTACAATGAACATACGTTATCAGATTTGCGCAATGCAGCGTCACACCACCTTTTTGATTATAACACAATATACTATACATCGTCCCGAACCGTGACCAGAGTCGCGAGACGAGCAGAGCACGCCGCCGACGCCCGCTCAGTACAACCGTCCACCCGCTACTACTGTCGACCGACTACTACCTCTCCCGACTCGCGCTACAATATATATAACAACTGTTCCTGGCGACCCGGTGCGTGCCACTACTGTCGTCTGGCGCGGTCCAAGCGCCGACTAGCAGCGATAAAGAACTCTCTGGTCAGACAGAGATGCTGTCATGCCTCGCCATCGCTCTGGTAATGAATACATACGTGTTGCAGCGTGCGTACCACCGGAACACGCAGTGGCGGAGCCAAAGACTGTGTTGTCGAGGTCGAGTGCGAGTGGGAAGAGAGGCAGCGTCGGCACGGAGATGCAAGCGAGCGCGAGACGCACGGGGGCTGCGGCGTGGCGCGTTTGCGGTCGGCGCCTTTGGTGGCAACGGCCGGGACAAGCAGCGGTGTATGGTGTGGTGCGGGGCGGACAGGGGCGGCGGTGGACGGGGAGGAGGCGGCGCGACGACGGCATGGGGGCGAAAACGGGACGGGGGACGGGGGACGGCGGATGTTGAGAGGCGTCACGCGCGGACAGGACACAGACACAGAGACACACAGATTGGAAAGGGAGGGTGCGCGGTAGTAGTTGGGAATGTGCGTACCGTGCGGGATGGGAGTGGGCGAGGAACACGGTCGTGGCCCCTGTTTTGGGTGCGTGTGATGACGTCGGTGTGTTGTGGGAAGGGAAGGTGCTGTGGCGGCGGCGCGTAATGGGCGTAGGCCGAAAAGAGAAAGGAACGTGGGCAGTGTGTTGGCAAGCGTCGGTTCGACTGCGACGTTGATGGGCAGGGCAGGGCAAGGTTAATGGTGGTAGGAGTAGGCGTGTGGGCGCAAAAAATCTGCCGCTGCAGGCGGTGCCGTAACCGCCATGGCGGGAAGGAGAGAGGGCCAAAGAAAGAAAGAAAGAAGAAAAAAAAAAAAAAAAAAAAAAAGGAGGGGGGGGGGGGGGGGGCGAAAGTGGAGAGGCGGTGGTGTGAGAAGGGCGGGGGCGGAAGGAAGGCAGGAAGGACAAGAGGCGAGGCGACGGCTTGCTTTGTGTATCGGTCGGTCTCTGGCTATGCTTCGTTTTCTGCAGCAGGGTCGGTGCGCGGCGTGGCTCGCGGCAGTGGGAACGCCTGGTGGCTGGACGGCCAGCAATGCGGTTGGATGGGCGGCCACAGCACCGCACCTGTGCCCGAGGAGGAGACGCTGGCGGCGGGCCCTGAGGTGAGGCCGGCTCGGCTGGGGCTGTGGATGTGTAGGTGTGGCGCCGCTGCTGCAACAACGAGTAAAACGCGAGAAGAAGGGATGGCGGTAGAGAGGAAAAAAAAAAATATAAAAGGTCGTGTTGTGTTGATGCGCAGGCAGACGCGTACAGAGAGACGAGCCCGGTCTGCAGCAGGGTGTGGCCGTGCCGAGTGCAGAGCAGCGGCGGCTCGGTTCGGTTCGGTTCGGCCCGGCCCGGCGGGCCGCGCTGTTGTCGCGGACGTGAGCGCCCCCTGGCGGGTGGCCGGAGGCGGCGCGGCGTGTTGGACGTGTGGCTGGTGGCAGTGCACAATTTGCGAGTGGCTGGCGGTGTGGTGTGGCGGTTGGCGCGTCGGGCGGCGGAGAGGTATGTGTTGCGGGCGCCCTTTGCTGCGCTGCGTCGTTGCGTGTGCCGTACAGGGCGGGCGCTTGTCGACTGTGTGGCGAATTGGCGTGAAACGGCTGCCGAGAGGTGTGTGGTAGCGAGCCGGTCGGTGGTGTCAGTGCGAAGGGGAATGTGCGTGCGTTTGGCGGTTTCGGTGTGCTTTTTGCGGCGTGAGAGTGGGAATTAGTGGGGCCGGCTGTTGTGTTGGTTCCTTGTGTCTTGTGTCGCGTAGCGTGATGGCAACGTGGAAGGACGCCGGTTTCGTTTCGAGCCTTGCGTGTGGTTGTCGACGTTGACTGGTTGGCGTGTGCCGATGCACGTGCATGTGTGGGTCGCGAGTGCGTTTTTGGCTGGCTGTGTGTGTGTGTGTGTGTGTGTTTTGGGGGGGGGGAAGGGGGAGGCGGTGGTGAAAGTGCAGTCGTTGCCACGGGCGTCGTCGGGTGGGGCTGGCTGGGGCTGTGCGTCGTGGCGGAAAGGTGGTAGGTTGCGGGAAGCGAGCCCGTCGTTGACGGTGTCGCGTGAGTTGTGAATCGAGTGGGGCGCGGGGCGCGGGACAGGAGCAGCGTGCCGCTGCGTCGTGGTCGTCAGCAGAGGCTGTGCGTGTGCTTGTCCTTTTTGTGGGCGGTTCGTGCGAGGCGTTTTTGTTTTGTGTTGCCCTAGTTGTTAGTTTATTTTGTTTGTGTTTGTTATTTTGAGACGACGACTGGTTGGTGGCGTGCGCGCGAAGTGGCGGTGTGCGCTTCCCGTGTCGTTTGTGTTGTTTGGTTTTTTTGTTTTTGTGTGTTTTTTTTTGCACTGGGCCCCGGTGGGTGGGTGCGTGTGTGTCGATTGCCGGCTGGCGAAAGGTGCGCCATCGGCGGGGTGGGTCGCCGGCACAAGTAGAGGCGGCGGCGTTGTTGCTGTTGTTGTGTGGTGTTTGTTTTGTTCGGCTGTGTCGGCGAGCTGTGTTGCGGTGCGTGTGAATGGTGGTGCAAAAGTGCTGGCGTTGGGGCTGCGACTGCGACGGCGGCGAGCCGCGGGCGCGCCATTGATAGTGATGTTGTGAACAGCGGCTGTGTACGGTAGTGGTGTTGTTGTAGCACGACGTGCATCCGGGCCGGCGCGGAAAGCGCAGTTGCGGGCGGTTGCCCTTCGGTGCCAGCCCATGTCGCGTGAGCGGCGGGTTGCTCTGGTGTCGACACGTGGTGCTCTGGGTTGTTGTGTGGTGCCCTTTGGCCGGTGGGGGTGGTTCGCGTGTGTCTCGTTCGCGCTCGGTGTCTGGTCGTGGTCGTGCTGCTCCCCCGTCTGTCGGCGGTTTCCGACGTCGTCTGTACGTTTTTGTTCGTTTGCGGCGTGCCTGCCGACGTCGTCCCGTCGCGACCTTTCAACCGAAAGTGTGGCGCCCGAAGGTGAACGAACGTAACCCTGACCTCGGCGCTTTACGCTGAGCCGAGCGAACCGAACCTAACCTGTGGTGTGGCGAGGTGAGCTCAGCCTGTGAGCCCCTAACGTCTACGTAAGGTAAGCTGTCCGGCTCACGCCTCACGTTTGAACGCTTTTTTAACCTACGTTTGACGCTTCTTAACCTAGCACTGACCCCTTAACCTAACGTGTAACCTAACCTAACCTAACCTAACCTAACCTCTGACGCCTGACGTGTTTGAATGCTTAACCTAAGTTTGACGCTTAACCTAACCCAAGTCCCCTTAACCTAACCCACGTCCACCTAACCTAACCTAACCTAACGTAGACGTGTAAACGTAATGTGTAACGCGTAACGTGTAAGGTCGGCTGTCGTGTGTGCTTGACGGCAGATTGGGTTGGTCTGTAGATTCGGATTGCGGTTTGCCTCGGTCGAGGGGTTGGGTCGGAAGCGGCGAGGGGCGGCGGCGCCTGTTGCGCAGGCGGCGTCCGTTTGCGGCGGGCAATTGTTGAGAAACGGCTGTGAATGTTGGCGGGCGAGAGGAGGAGGACGGCGCGCGATGTGGCCCGACGGCTGCGGGCCGATCGGGAAACGGCGGGAGGGCGACGGAAGGCGATGGGGCGGCGGAGGCGCGTTTGCACGGCCGTCATCGCCGCACGCCTCGGCTTGTGTGGCTGTGGCGCCGGCCGCGCTGGCCGGGCTGCCGCGGCGACGGTGTGGGAGTTTTGCCGAAGGTTTGGCCATTGTGGCGGGTCGTCGGCTGGGGCTGTGGGGGCGGCATTTGGGCGGGGGCGGCGATTCTCGGCGGGCCGACCCAGGCTGTAGCGCGCGGTAGCTGCAGTTTGGCCGTGGTTTGCGGCGCTGCCGTGGCGACTGGTTGGCGACTGTGGTGTGGCTGTGTGTAGCCCCATCCTCGGTGGTTTGAAAGGCGCGGGCGGTTGTGGCGCAGGTTTGGGGCTGCTCCGCACAGGCTGTCGGACGTTGGGCGGTAGCAAGCGCGGGAGGCGCGGCGCGGCGGCGCGCAGAGTGGCGGCCGCTCTCTCGGCCGTCCGCGCCCGCCCGCGACACTGGCTGGGCCTTGTGATTCTCTGCTCTGCTGCTGTGCTGTGCTTGCGTGCCTGCCGTCCCGCTCGCTCTCGCTGTGTGTTACGCGCGTCGTCGAAATGGCAGATCAGGCGGCTACGAACGAGACTGCTGCGGCACCCGCCGCCACCGGCACTACGAAGAAGGCCAAGTCTGCGTCGTCTGCGAAGAAGCCGCGCGCCAAGCCTGCGCACCCGCGCACCTCTGAGATGGTGACGGCCGCCATCAAGAGTCTGAAGGAGCGCGGCGGGTCGTCGCTGCAGGCGATCAAGAAGTACATAGCCGCGCACTACAAGCTGGACGCGGAGAAGCTGGCGCCGTTTATCAAGAAGTACCTCAAGTCGGCCGTCGTGGCGGGCGAGCTGGTGCAGACGAAGGGGAAGGGCGCGTCCGGCTCGTTCAAGCTTGCCGGCGCCGGCGGCGGGGGGGCGGCCGAGGGCGGCAAGGCTCGTGCTGGCGGTGCCAAGAAGAAGCGCGCCGCTCCGGCCAGCAAGGAGAAGAAGGGCGCCCGTGCGGCCGGCGCAAAGAAGGCTGGTGGCGTGAAGGCGGCGACCGGTCGGAAGGCGGGCGCCGCCAAGAAGGCGTCTGCGGCGTCGGCCGCTCCCGCGGGTGCGAAGAAGGCGGCTGCGGCCAAGCCGGCCAAGGCCAAGTCGCCGTCGAAGGCGAAGAAGGCCGCCAAGGTTCCGACGAAGAAGCCGAAGGCGCCGCGCCCGAAGAAGGCGACGACGCCGTCTAAGGCGAAGGCTTCGCCCAAGAAGAAGAAGTAGAGTAGAGGAGAAAGAGATGGGGGAAAGGAAGGGTTTGGCGCTTGACTCCGTCGTCCCCACCCCCCGTCGTCGTCTAGTGGCGCGCAAGAGACGCGCGGCCCAAAAAAAACGGCCCTTCTCAGGGCCATCAAAGCACGTCGGGGAAGGTTTTGATTGTCGTGTTGCGTTTGGTGTGGGTGTCTGTCTGTATGCCCGTGGGGATGCTGTTTGCGTGCCGTGGTGGTTGGATTGCGGGGGTCGGTGGCGGGTGTGGGCGGCGGTAGCGGTAAGCGGTGTTGTTGTTGTTGTTGTTGTTGTTGTTGTCGTGGTTGATTGTCGCCGTGTTTGTGGCGGCGGCCGACGGTTGGTTTTCTGTCACGTTGTTTAGTTTGAATACGTTGGTTGGCTTGCCTGCGTTCGTTCTTCTCGGATGTCTGTCTTGTCGAGTCGTGTCTGGTCTTTGTTTTGTTCCTTTGTGTGTGTGTGTGTGTTATGTTTTGCAACGGGGGGCACGTTGAGATGCGGAAGGAGTCGGCGGGGATTTCGGTGGCGTGTAGAGCGAGCGAGCGCGTCGGAGTGGAGTGCGGGTTTTTTTTGTTTTCGAAACGAAAGCGGCGGCCGGCCAGCCACCCGTGCGGTGTGACGTCGGCCGTTGGGTATTGTGCGCTTTGAGCGCCGGGGAGGGATGATGTGTGATTGTTGCGCGCTGCTAGCAGGCAGGCAGAGTGAGCGGGTGTGGCGGACGGACGGGAAGTGGTGGTTTTTGTTTTTGGGTTGCGGGGCGAGAGGCAGGCGACCGACAAAGTTTGCTCGCGACGGAGAGATGTTAGTGGCCCTGAAAAGGGCCGTTTTTGTTTGTGCGGTGCGGTGCCGCGGCGCGGTTTAGGCGCGCTCGCCGCGGATGCGGCGCGCGAGCTGGATGTCCTTGGGCATGATGGTGACGCGCTTGGCGTGGATTGCGCACAGGTTGGTGTCTTCGAAGAGGCCGACGAGGTAGGCCTCGCTGGCCTCCTGCAGGGCCATGACTGCGGAGCTCTGGAAGCGCAGGTCGGTCTTGAAGTCCTGGGCGATCTCGCGCACTAGGCGCTGGAATGGCAGCTTGCGGATGAGCAGCTCTGTGCTCTTCTGGTAGCGCCTGATTTCTCGCAGGGCGACGGTGCCCGGCCTGTAGCGGTGGGGCTTCTTGACGCCTCCGGTGGCGGGCGCGCTCTTCCTCGCCGCCTTGGTGGCGAGCTGTTTGCGCGGCGCCTTTCCGCCGGTGGACTTGCGGGCCGTTTGCTTTGTGCGGGCCATGGCGGTAGCGGTAGCGGAGCGGCGTGCGTGGAGGTTAGGTGTGGCGCGGCGTCCGGTGCTGCCTTGACAACGGGCCCGCGCGCCTCCGTGCTGCGCTTATATGCCCTCGGTTGCGCGTGGTGGGGGGAGGGCGGGCCAGAGTCTATATAGGGGGGCGGCGGGCGCGCTGGGCGCAGACCGTAGCCGACTCGCCAGCCGCTGCAGCCGCTGTTTGTGCACGTTTTGCTTTGCCCGAGGAAGGAAGGATGACAGGCCGCGGCAAGGGAGGAAAGGGGCTCGGCAAGGGTGGCGCCAAGCGGCACCGCAAGGTGTTGCGCGACAACATCCAGGGCATCACGAAGCCCGCCATCCGCCGCCTGGCTCGCAGGGGCGGCGTGAAGCGCATCTCTGGTCTGATCTACGAGGAGACCCGCGGGGTGCTGAAGGTGTTCCTGGAGAACGTGATCCGCGACGCGGTGACGTACACTGAGCACGCCAAGCGCAAGACTGTGACGGCCATGGACGTGGTGTACGCCCTGAAGAGGCAGGGGCGCACCCTGTACGGTTTCGGCGGTTAGGCTGCGTCGCAGCGGGCGCTGGCCTTCCCGCGGCCGTGCTTGTGGGTGGGAGAGACTAGAAAACGGCCCTTTTCAGGGCCACCACACTGTTCGGAAGTTGAAAAGTGCGAAAGAGTCTGTGTTGTTGCTGCGTGTGTGCGCTGTGTTGTTTGTTTGTTTCTTTCTTTCTTTCCGTTTGAGCGACGTGATGTGACTGGGAGGGGAGAAGGAAAGGAAACGTGTCATGTGGCTGGCTGTGTGTGGAGCTGCTTCGTTTGTGTGTCTTTGTATCGATCGCGACGGAGATGGCGGGCTGTGTGTTGTTGTGCGAGAGGCGGTGATTATTTGCTTGCGTGGTTTGGCTCTGTGTGTTTGTTTGCGGCGGCGTTGGGGTTTCCGAGGCAAGGCGTGTGGGCATAGGCGGCCGGATCAGCTGTTTCGTTCGTGTCGACGGCCGTTGCGCGCGGGAGTGGAGGGCGGTGTGTCGACACGCCTCCCTTTAACAATGGTCATTATTGCTGCCGTTGTCGGTTTGGAAGGCGACTGCGACCGTGCAAAATGTGTGTGTGTGTGTGTGTGTGTGTTGGGCCACACGGGCTGTGTGGGCGACAAGATGGCGGACGTGCGCCGGCGGCGGCTGTGCTGTGACAGTGCAAAGTTAAAACAAAACAAGGTGCGGCGAGGACGACTGCAATTTTGCTTTGGACGTAGGTTTGTGTGGTGGCCCTGAAAAGGGCCGATTGTTGTGGGCCGAGCCGGCAAAGCGCGTTGCGTGCAGGGGAGCACGCGGCGCTGCGATTGCCTGGCCTCCTTTAGGCCTTCTTCTCGGTCTTCTTTGGCAGCAGGACGGCCTGGATGTTGGGCAGGACACCACCCTGTGCGATGGTGACGCCCGACAGGAGCTTGTTGAGCTCCTCGTCGTTGCGGATGGCAAGCTGCAGGTGGCGCGGGATGATGCGCGTCTTCTTGTTGTCGCGGGCCGCGTTTCCGGCCAGCTCGAGCACCTCAGCCGCG
The DNA here is from genome assembly GCF_021461395.2 of Schistocerca americana. Lineage (NCBI taxonomy): Eukaryota > Metazoa > Arthropoda > Insecta > Orthoptera > Acrididae > Schistocerca > Schistocerca americana. Next base: position 29,382 of record NW_025726597.1, on the reverse strand, counting down.
AGGTACTCCATGACGGCGGCGAGGTAGACGGGCGCCCCGGCGCCGACGCGCTCTGCGTAGTTTCCCTTGCGCAGGAGGCGGTGGATTCTGCCGACCGGGAACTGGAGCCCAGCCCTGCTTGAGCGGGACTTTGACTTGCCCTTGACTTTGCCTCCCTTTCCGCGTCCGGACATGGCGATGGGCTAGCGACGGTGCACACGAAACGGAAACGAAAACGACCGGTGCGAGCGGCAGCGAGTCGAGCAGCGGAGTGCGTGCCGGCGCAGCCGGGGTGGGGGTGCTTTATGGGCTCGGGTGCGGCGGCCGGTTGCGCGCGCGCCCCATTGGTCGGCGGCCGCAACAGGGCGAGCTGGTAAAGGTGCGGCGGCGGCTGGATAGCGTCTAGTAATTCCGGACAGCTGGAATTTAGGGCTGGTTAGTGTTAGGGTACGCTGTAGAGCCAGGGCCCCCTGCTGCGGCGGGGTCAGCCCGCGTTCTGCCAGGCCAGGCCAGAGATTAGGGCTAGTGAAGATTTTCGCGATCAGGTGTGTCCATCTCCACTGTTAGGGTCCACCAACCACCTCAATGTAATGCCTAAATATATGCCACCACGTGTAATGGAAGGAACTAGGAGCAACCAGATCACCCAGAAACCACCAGACAACACCGCAGAAACACCATCCCCAGGCGGTAACGATCCATCACAGGAAGGGGCCGTAGGCGACTGGCAAAATGCCAGATCACCTAGGCGTAGGCGTTCACCCAGATCATCTCCGGAACCGGTGCCAGAGTGCCTGTCCTTCGAAACTGAAAACCTATACCAGGTCCTTGACCTAATAGAAGAACTCCCGGGCGCACTAGCCACACAAAATGAGCCTAAAGAGGGAAATGAGTCACCAACAGCTGCACCACAAGTGATAGTACCACAGGATAACAACAGTCAAAATCAACACACACCCTTCTCCATGATACCACCAATCATTGTTCATCAGCCGTGTGATTACATCAAACTAAACAAGATCCTAAAAACCAAACTGAAAGGTCCCCTAAAAGCAATCTTCCGTGGGGATAACACCAAATATCACTTTGACTCTGTCGAAGACTTCCGCGCTGCGGAAAAATTCCTCAGAGAGGAAAATGTTCCTCACTTCACACACCAGCTGGCCACAGACAGACAAAGAAGATTCGTGATGAAGGGCCTCCCCCCGCGGACGCCCGAGGAAGACGTAAAAACTGCACTTGAGGAAAAAGGCCACGAAATAGTATCAGTGTTTGAGTACAAGAAAAGAAATCATGAAACGAGGGAACTGATTCACGAAGGAACGTATCAAATAAACACACCACCTAGACCCGAAGCCGACCGCCTATATGATGAGCGCTTCCTTCTGGGGATGAAGATTCGTATCGAATCATACAAACCCAGAATTGGACCAAGGCAGTGCCGGCGCTGCCAAAGGTTCGACCACACAGCGAACTACTGTACGCTCCCCACCAGGTGCTTAATTTGTGCGGGCCTACACGAGGCTAAAGATTGCACTAAACCGCGATCAGACAGCCCAGTGTGCGCCAACTGCAATGGAGCGCACCCCGCAAATTACAAAGGCTGCGAAGTCTACCAAAGCAAGTTGAAACCCTTTCTACCAGTCACACGATCCGTACAACACACACACCCACCAAAGCGGGCTAGCCAACTCCAAAATGCAGTGCAGCGCCAAGGAACCTCTGAAACCACAGGAACCCAACAGCAACTCGGTCAACCAACAGCTCGCACATATGCAAGCGCAGTTTCACCAAAGCAACTGACACCAATGCACACCCAGGTGGAAAGCAGGGATAATACCAAGACGCCAATCCAAGGGCCCTCAAAATCACCGCCTACGCCCAAGCCCAGGGAACATGTGCCAATCCCGAGGCCAGGGCACAGCTCAAAATCCACCGAAGTCGAGCGAGTGACACCATCAACAAATAAGCCAACACAAATAAAAGCTACACACCTACAAGGAAGCCACACAGCGGAAACCATAACTGTACCAAACCAGCCAACTACTACAGAAACTGAGAAACCAGCACCACCACCAAACAGCGAAAAACCAGCACCACCACAAAACACAGAACCAGGCCAAACTCCCCTTCAAACCGAACTGGGAGCAGATATAGGCGAAATACTCAGCACCCTCAAGCTCTTCGACAAACAGCGACTGCTGAATACAATCAAAATCACCGCTCAAAAACTCCGACAAACAAACGACAAGGCCACCAAAGCGATAATACTGATGGAGGCAGTATTCACCATCATAGAGTAGCTATGGCAGGTCGCAGAACACCCAAACGAAACACGACATTATGCGTCTGGAATGCCAATGGCATAAAATCCAAAAAGACCGAAGTACAAGCATTCATCGCTGAAAACGACATCGACATTATGCTCGTGACGGAAACCCACCTACGTCCACCTGACACCTTCCGACTCAGAAACATGGCCACTTACAGAACAGACAGACAGCACCAGAGAGGCGGTGGCACAGCGATTTTCATCAAAAACAATATTACGCACGACATAGTAGAAAACCCTGCAATAGAAGAATTAGAAGCCACCTTGTTAAAAATCAACACAACTCTCGGAGTTCTGCTGATTGGGGCTGCATATCTTGCCCCAAACAGAGAACTTCGCGAAAACGAGCTACGCCAGATATTTGACCTCCATCCAAGGGTGTTACTTGGGGGAGACCTAAATGCTAAACACCCATTCTGGAACTCACGAGTGGCAAACCCGAAGGGCAACAAACTAGTTAGCCTAGAAGAGGCACTCCAAATCACAGTCTGGGGCCCTGACGACCCCACCCACGTCCCGCTATTACCACAACAGAGGCCTGACGTCCTGGACATCGTTGTGACCAAGGGGTTAGCAGACAACATTCACTTAGATGTGCAGGACGACCTGTCCTCTGACCACAAGCCTGTACTAGTAAATTTCCACAGACTCATGCCACCACCGCCACCGCAGCACCAAACGTTCAAAACCGACTGGGACTTATACCGTACTTCCCTAACAGCGACCATCCGCCCAGACATCCAACTCAGCACAACAGAAGAAATCGACTCAGCAATAGAATCTCTCACCACTCAGATCCAAACAGTTGCACGCCAATCAACAACCAAAACAAATCAACCAAGCAATGATTTCGAACTCCCACCCCTCCTCCGTGATCTCCGTTACATTAAAAACAAAGCCAAAAGACGCTGGCAACAAACTCGCGACCCAAGAGATCGTACCACCGCCAACCAACTAATGCGCGAGCTGAGGAAACGGTTAACGGAATGGCGTGCGGAAGTATGGGCGGACAAAATGGATTCTTTCAACCTCCAAACCACCGACGAGTGGAAGGTTGTAAGGAATATAAGAGCCGCCCAACCACCCAAAAGGGCCATGACAGGCAACCAGGGCACAATTTACGACGCCTTGTCGAAGGCCGAGTTACTCGCTGACACCTTCGAAGAACAAAACACCCTCCCAACCCACGACGTACAGACACGCGACGACCAAGACCAAGAAGACAAAATTAAACAGACCATCAATATATTGAGAACTACGCCACCCTCCACAACACCGCAGCTAACCACCCCAACTGAGGTCAGAAGAGAAATACGAAAAAGAAAGGGGGGTTCTGCACCTGGACTTGACAAAATAACTCATATGCATCTAAAAAATCTGCCACGTAAGCCAATAGTGCTCCTAACCAGAATATTCAATAAATGTCTGCACCTATCGTACTTTCCCTCCTCCTGGAAAATAGCTAAACTGATCACCATACCAAAAGCAGGAAAAGACCCAAAAATCCCTTCAAACAACAGACCTATCAGCTTGCTACAGACCATGGGGAAGCTGTTTGAGAGGATCCTACTTCAGCGTCTCCAACCATCCCTGACCGACAATAATACACTCAGAGCCGAGCAATTCGGCTTCCAAAAGAAGGTGTCAGCAGAACTCCAAGTGCTTCGCGTCACCGAACACATAGCAGCAAATATGAACTTGCAGAAATCCACCGCAGCCGTGTTCCTTGACTGGGAAAAAGCCTTTGACAAGGTGTGGCATGAAAACTTAATATGGAAGATACTGCATCAAACATCTATCCCAGACGTCTACGCCAAGCTACTTGACAGCTACTTAAACGAGAGGCATTTCGTGGTTGAGGTGGATGGCAAACGTTCCACTCGTCGCCAGCTGATGGCGGGCATCCCCCAAGGGTCTGTCCTTTCGCCGACTCTATTCAACATCTACGTCAACGACATTCCCTTGGAGGCAGGAGTCCACATCGCCCAATTCGCTGACGACACGGCGTTCTACACCAGTGAACACCGACAGCATGTATCCATTGGCAGACTACAACGACAACTCAATCGTGTAGAAAACTGGTGTAGAACAAACAAATTACAACTCAACGCCACAAAAACAACTGCCATTTACTTCACCCGAAAGCGACCAATCCTGGAAAACCATCTGCGCCTCAACGCCCAGGAGCTACCCTGGAGGGACGAGGTCAAGTACCTTGGCGTGACGCTGGACAGAAGACTGCTGTACCACCACCACATCAGAGAGAAAAAGACAAAAGCACTGAACCTAGCTAAAGCACTGTACCCCCTCTTCAAGAGCAAGAACCTAAAAGCTGAAACAAAGCGGACACTATATAAGACAACGGTGCTGCCCACAATGACGTATGGTAGCTCATCTTGGGCAGTGGCTTGCCCTACAAGAAAATATGAATTGCAAGTAGTGCAAAACAAAGTGCTCAGGTGGATCCTAGGAGCACCCTACTGGACTAAAATATCCAAATTACACGAACAGCTGGAGATGGACACACTTGATCAAACAATTAGGAAACAGACAACAAAACTTTTTCAAAAGATAGATAACATTAGGAATAGCTGCAGACACCTGACAGACGTAGGGACCCAAAGACCTAAAACCTGGCACAAACAGAGAGTACCTCGATCCATCACAGAGGACCCCACAGAATAAACCAGGAAATACACCCCATCTCCCATTTACAAGCAATTTCAATCACACCAACCACCTTAAACCAGACCAAGTAGACCGTATTGCGAGAGACAACCTAGTGGCAAGCAGACGCTGAACCACCAGGGACAAGAGGAAAGCGGCATCCCAGCCGCAACAAAAACACCACGGACCAAAAGGAGCGGAAGGAAAATCAACACCAAGCCTTCTGAAAGGCGCAGTACCCCATCAAGGGCGGCGGATTGGTGAACTTTTAAGTTCAAAAATCACAATCCTGACCCCCAAAGAGAATAAATGGTGCCCCAACAGCACTACCTAAACACAACTACATCAATACACGGAAAATCGGCGAAGCCGATAAGCCTGTTCAACAACATTGTGACACAAAAAAAAAAAAAAAAAAAAAAAAAAAAAAAAAAAAAAAAAAAAAAAAAAAAAAAACTGGCGGCGGGTGCCACTGTGTGGGGAGACGCTGACTAGAGCGGAGCGCTTGCTACTGGTGTTGCTGCTGCCGTACGTTGGTTCGAGATGCCGCCCAAGACTAGCGGGAAGGCCGCCAAGAAGGCTGGCAAGGCGCAGAAGAACATTTCGAAGGGCGACAAGAAGAAGAAGCGCAAGAGGAAGGAGAGCTATGCCATCTACATCTACAAGGTGCTGAAGCAGGTGCACCCTGACACGGGCATCTCGTCGAAGGCGATGAGCATCATGAACAGCTTCGTGAACGACATTTTCGAGCGCATTGCGGCCGAGGCTTCTCGCCTGGCGCACTACAACAAGCGCTCGACCATCACGTCCCGCGAGATCCAGACCGCTGTGCGGCTGTTGCTGCCTGGCGAGCTGGCCAAGCACGCCGTGAGCGAGGGCACGAAGGCGGTGACCAAGTACACGAGCTCCAAGTAAGGAGGTGGCTCTGGAATGGAAGGAAGGATGGAGAAGGCTCCTCCGTTGCGAGAGCGGCAAAACGGCCCTTTTCAGGGCCACCAACTTGCCTTTTGCGGGAAGGGCGGAATTGTTGTTGTTGTTTGTGTGGACGGCTGTGATGTATGTGTGCATTTTGATTGTGGGTGGGGGGGCGCGTCAAAGCGTGTTGCGCGGGGTACGGCCACGAGGTTGGTCGCCGTGGCGTGGAATGGTGGCACGCCTCGTTGGCGTGGTTTTTGACCCATTGGTGTTGTTGGGGTGTGTGTGTTACCCGTCTGCGAGGGGGGACAGTGCGATCGGCGACTTTTGTGTCACCGTAACGACGGCCGTTTGCGGGTTTGTTTTTTTTGCACATCATACATGGCGAGGGTGAAATGTGAAGTGTTTTTGTTTGGTTTTTTTTGCCGCCCACTATTCCCTTTGCTGTACGCCGAGTTTGACAATGGTGCGACGTAACTGCAGCGTGGAGGTGTGTGAGTGACGTTGAAATGAACGTGCCATTAAGACGCATTGTTGTTGTATTGTACTGTACGTGTACGGCGACACGCACGATGATGTACCATTCGACTCTGATGTTTGATAGCCGTGTCTGACTGATTGCGTACGACGCACGCACACCGATGTCGTCATTCAAGATGCACGCTAGACGACGACGGCGGCGGCGGCGGTCGTTTGTTTGGCGAATGTCTGTACACGTGTTTGTCTGTGTCCATCCGGTATGTATTTGTTTGTTTGAAAGTGTTTTGTGTGTCGGTGACGTGGTCCGATCCGTCGCCCCCTGAGTAACTGTCGATCGGCGCGATAGACCGGCGTCACGCAACTGAACCCGAAGTCTTGGGCACACCCGTCATACTGTTGTACACCGTCGCGCTGAGAACGGTAACGAAAGGTTGACTTTGATCGGTCGGAATGTCTGGGCAGAACGTGAGGAATGAGGCAAGAGTGCAAGGAGGGGGGGCAAAAGAGAGAGGAAGGGAAAAAGGGGAGAAACGCATTCGTAGAGCAACGGAACGTTCCCGTGTCGGAGGCGTATTGGAGCCGCACTGAAATGCGTTTAACGGCGGCGCGGCTGCAAGTGTCTGCCGTGGTGAACGTTACCTTTGACGGCTGCATTGGGCTTTGCCTTTGCTTTTGCTTTCGCTTTCGCGTTCGCTTTCGCTTTCCCGGATGTACGTAACGTTTGTTGATATGGTTCTGAGGAAGAGTGTATGACAGTGCCGTGCCGTCCATGTTCGTGTGCCCTCCCATTGTGTGTATGCTATTGTCTGTGTACTTGAATGATGTATGTAGGTGTTAGTGGACATGTTTTACCAGTGGGGGGAAATGGATCGTCGATAGTTGCCGTCACTCTGTCACGGTCGAGATGACGCACCCTCCGTACAGAAAGGTGTCGAGAAAGTGAGTGTGTGTGTGTGTGTGTGTGTGTGTGTGTGTGTGTGCGTGCGTCCGTGAATTGGCAGTGTTTGGAGGTGGGCGTGCCCTGGATGTGGCTGTTCGTTAGGCGGTAGTGTTGTGTGGACAGGGGAGGGGCATGCGTAACGCTGCTGGCATGGCATTTCGGGAGATGGGAGGGGGCAAACGAGGAAACGAGGAGCGGCGGCCAAAGACGGGACGGGGAGGGGCGCGGGGTGTGGGTGGCTTGCGCCTGTGCTCGGCGTTGTGGTTTGTGCAAAAGAGGAGGAGAAAAACAATGTGAGTTGCCAGGGAGGGGAGCGGTGTTGTGTTGTGGTTGTCGTGGTGTAGCCGCAGACGCGGCTGTCAGTGAACGTGGCGAGACGGACGGATGCGCGGAGGGGCGGGGGCGGCGCATTTCGCCGGTGCCGTGCCGTGCCGTGCCGTGCCATGCCGTGCCATGCCTGAAAGCCGCGTGGTCGCTGTGTTGTTGGTGGCGTGGGGGCGAGGAGAGTACCGTACGGGTGTGCTTGTGCGCCGGAAATGGCACACTGCGCCCGCCCGTCTTGGAGGCTGATGGCTGTGGTGTGGAAATGGGGCGCGGTGATGTTGAAGCAGTTGAAGAACAGAAAAGAAACCAAGAAAACGGAAGGCGTGATGCGGCGGTGGTGGTGAGAGCGGGAAAAACAAAACAAAAAAAAAGAAGGAAAAACAACAAGAAACAAAAAAGAAAACAAAAAGTCTATCAATATTAAAATGTAAATGGAAATGGAAATGGACCCAGGCATAACCTCCCTGCACAAATAGCAGAGAGTCCGATGATAATAAAAATGTGCCAGAATGTTAACGTCCCTACAAAACAAACCCAACGATAATATTAATGAAAGAGTGAACCGTATGTAACATTGCAACAGACATAATGAAACCTGATAAATTGTATAAGGGCAGCAGCGTTGACCTTTGGCCCTGTATTCAGAATAAAAAGAGCCAAAGATCGTTACCCCAATGAAAAAGACACTGAAACACGTATGTAACATAGTAGCGATGGCGAGACATTGTAGCATCTGTGACCAGAGAGTTTGCGCTGGACTGCGCGAGTGTTGCGAGCGGTTCTCAGTCAGTCAGTCAGTCAGTCAGTAGTCGTCGCGTGCAGTACGCTAATAGTCGTCATGCAGAGCGGTCGGTCAGTAGTAGCAGCCGAGTGCGGTTGTTGTGATGTAGGCGGTCGGCAACACTGGTCAAGATGGTGAATAAGGTATACTGTTAATTAATATAATCATTAGATAATGAAAAATTGTATTTATTGTAATTATTCTCCAACAAGTTCCCCAATAATAATTTTTATTTCAAAAGCATTTTTCAAACATTTAATTTTTTATTGAACTAAAGAGTTCGTTGCACTTCACATTTCATTCCACTTCTTTGAAGAAAAATGTCACTAAAATCACAAAAAAAAAGAGAGAATATTATTATTTGCAATGCAGTTCCTCCAAGCGCTGCGCAACAACCAGAGCAGAAATGTGACATCCATTTATTCGGAGGTAAGACTTTAATTCTGATTGTTTTGCACAGGGCCAAAGACCGATATTTCGGTTTAATTGAAGTTTCTTGTCACTGAACGGACTTTTTTAAATGTTGTGTGAAGACTTTATATTTGAGTCAGATTGCGAATTTCACATTTTTGTTGCCATTTTCAATACCTCTCATTGTGGGCGAGGTTACAATTAGCGCAATGTCCATTAGCATCCGTAAATAACATTGTCCATTATTTTAAATTTTGCTGGGAGGTTACAACACACACACAAAAGAAAAAAAAACAAAAAAAAAATTGCATTTATATCCGCTCCTCAATTGTAGATACCCCTTACACAGCTGTGTGCAATGAATGAGTGCTGGCTGGTAATTAATTGCACTCCTTGGAGGGAAATGCCATAGGACGTAGTCTTTAAAAAGTGAATGTTTTTCGTTAAGAGACAAAAGTTACTTTAGAAAAACAGTAATAGTGGGGCTTTTGTTGTTGAACAAAATAAGTACAATGAACATACGTTATCAGATTTGCGCAATGCAGCGTCACACCACCTTTTTGATTATAACACAATATACTATACATCGTCCCGAACCGTGACCAGAGTCGCGAGACGAGCAGAGCACGCCGCCGACGCCCGCTCAGTACAACCGTCCACCCGCTACTACTGTCGACCGACTACTACCTCTCCCGACTCGCGCTACAATATATATAACAACTGTTCCTGGCGACCCGGTGCGTGCCACTACTGTCGTCTGGCGCGGTCCAAGCGCCGACTAGCAGCGATAAAGAACTCTCTGGTCAGACAGAGATGCTGTCATGCCTCGCCATCGCTCTGGTAATGAATACATACGTGTTGCAGCGTGCGTACCACCGGAACACGCAGTGGCGGAGCCAAAGACTGTGTTGTCGAGGTCGAGTGCGAGTGGGAAGAGAGGCAGCGTCGGCACGGAGATGCAAGCGAGCGCGAGACGCACGGGGGCTGCGGCGTGGCGCGTTTGCGGTCGGCGCCTTTGGTGGCAACGGCCGGGACAAGCAGCGGTGTATGGTGTGGTGCGGGGCGGACAGGGGCGGCGGTGGACGGGGAGGAGGCGGCGCGACGACGGCATGGGGGCGAAAACGGGACGGGGGACGGGGGACGGCGGATGTTGAGAGGCGTCACGCGCGGACAGGACACAGACACAGAGACACACAGATTGGAAAGGGAGGGTGCGCGGTAGTAGTTGGGAATGTGCGTACCGTGCGGGATGGGAGTGGGCGAGGAACACGGTCGTGGCCCCTGTTTTGGGTGCGTGTGATGACGTCGGTGTGTTGTGGGAAGGGAAGGTGCTGTGGCGGCGGCGCGTAATGGGCGTAGGCCGAAAAGAGAAAGGAACGTGGGCAGTGTGTTGGCAAGCGTCGGTTCGACTGCGACGTTGATGGGCAGGGCAGGGCAAGGTTAATGGTGGTAGGAGTAGGCGTGTGGGCGCAAAAAATCTGCCGCTGCAGGCGGTGCCGTAACCGCCATGGCGGGAAGGAGAGAGGGCCAAAGAAAGAAAGAAAGAAGAAAAAAAAAAAAAAAAAAAAAGGAGGGGGGGGGGGGGGGGGCGAAAGTGGAGAGGCGGTGGTGTGAGAAGGGCGGGGGCGGAAGGAAGGCAGGAAGGACAAGAGGCGAGGCGACGGCTTGCTTTGTGTATCGGTCGGTCTCTGGCTATGCTTCGTTTTCTGCAGCAGGGTCGGTGCGCGGCGTGGCTCGCGGCAGTGGGAACGCCTGGTGGCTGGACGGCCAGCAATGCGGTTGGATGGGCGGCCACAGCACCGCACCTGTGCCCGAGGAGGAGACGCTGGCGGCGGGCCCTGAGGTGAGGCCGGCTCGGCTGGGGCTGTGGATGTGTAGGTGTGGCGCCGCTGCTGCAACAACGAGTAAAACGCGAGAAGAAGGGATGGCGGTAGAGAGGAAAAAAAAAAATATAAAAGGTCGTGTTGTGTTGATGCGCAGGCAGACGCGTACAGAGAGACGAGCCCGGTCTGCAGCAGGGTGTGGCCGTGCCGAGTGCAGAGCAGCGGCGGCTCGGTTCGGTTCGGCCCGGCCCGGCGGGCCGCGCTGTTGTCGCGGACGTGAGCGCCCCCTGGCGGGTGGCCGGAGGCGGCGCGGCGTGTTGGACGTGTGGCTGGTGGCAGTGCACAATTTGCGAGTGGCTGGCGGTGTGGTGTGGCGGTTGGCGCGTCGGGCGGCGGAGAGGTATGTGTTGCGGGCGCCCTTTGCTGCGCTGCGTCGTTGCGTGTGCCGTACAGGGCGGGCGCTTGTCGACTGTGTGGCGAATTGGCGTGAAACGGCTGCCGAGAGGTGTGTGGTAGCGAGCCGGTCGGTGGTGTCAGTGCGAAGGGGAATGTGCGTGCGTTTGGCGGTTTCGGTGTGCTTTTTGCGGCGTGAGAGTGGGAATTAGTGGGGCCGGCTGTTGTGTTGGTTCCTTGTGTCTTGTGTCGCGTAGCGTGATGGCAACGTGGAAGGACGCCGGTTTCGTTTCGAGCCTTGCGTGTGGTTGTCGACGTTGACTGGTTGGCGTGTGCCGATGCACGTGCATGTGTGGGTCGCGAGTGCGTTTTTGGCTGGCTGTGTGTGTGTGTGTGTGTGTTTTGGGGGGGGGGAAGGGGGAGGCGGTGGTGAAAGTGCAGTCGTTGCCACGGGCGTCGTCGGGTGGGGCTGGCTGGGGCTGTGCGTCGTGGCGGAAAGGTGGTAGGTTGCGGGAAGCGAGCCCGTCGTTGACGGTGTCGCGTGAGTTGTGAATCGAGTGGGGCGCGGGGCGCGGGACAGGAGCAGCGTGCCGCTGCGTCGTGGTCGTCAGCAGAGGCTGTGCGTGTGCTTGTCCTTTTTGTGGGCGGTTCGTGCGAGGCGTTTTTGTTTTGTGTTGCCCTAGTTGTTAGTTTATTTTGTTTGTGTTTGTTATTTTGAGACGACGACTGGTTGGTGGCGTGCGCGCGAAGTGGCGGTGTGCGCTTCCCGTGTCGTTTGTGTTGTTTGGTTTTTTTGTTTTTGTGTGTTTTTTTTTGCACTGGGCCCCGGTGGGTGGGTGCGTGTGTGTCGATTGCCGGCTGGCGAAAGGTGCGCCATCGGCGGGGTGGGTCGCCGGCACAAGTAGAGGCGGCGGCGTTGTTGCTGTTGTTGTGTGGTGTTTGTTTTGTTCGGCTGTGTCGGCGAGCTGTGTTGCGGTGCGTGTGAATGGTGGTGCAAAAGTGCTGGCGTTGGGGCTGCGACTGCGACGGCGGCGAGCCGCGGGCGCGCCATTGATAGTGATGTTGTGAACAGCGGCTGTGTACGGTAGTGGTGTTGTTGTAGCACGACGTGCATCCGGGCCGGCGCGGAAAGCGCAGTTGCGGGCGGTTGCCCTTCGGTGCCAGCCCATGTCGCGTGAGCGGCGGGTTGCTCTGGTGTCGACACGTGGTGCTCTGGGTTGTTGTGTGGTGCCCTTTGGCCGGTGGGGGTGGTTCGCGTGTGTCTCGTTCGCGCTCGGTGTCTGGTCGTGGTCGTGCTGCTCCCCCGTCTGTCGGCGGTTTCCGACGTCGTCTGTACGTTTTTGTTCGTTTGCGGCGTGCCTGCCGACGTCGTCCCGTCGCGACCTTTCAACCGAAAGTGTGGCGCCCGAAGGTGAACGAACGTAACCCTGACCTCGGCGCTTTACGCTGAGCCGAGCGAACCGAACCTAACCTGTGGTGTGGCGAGGTGAGCTCAGCCTGTGAGCCCCTAACGTCTACGTAAGGTAAGCTGTCCGGCTCACGCCTCACGTTTGAACGCTTTTTTAACCTACGTTTGACGCTTCTTAACCTAGCACTGACCCCTTAACCTAACGTGTAACCTAACCTAACCTAACCTAACCTCTGACGCCTGACGTGTTTGAATGCTTAACCTAAGTTTGACGCTTAACCTAACCCAAGTCCCCTTAACCTAACCCACGTCCACCTAACCTAACCTAACCTAACGTAGACGTGTAAACGTAATGTGTAACGCGTAACGTGTAAGGTCGGCTGTCGTGTGTGCTTGACGGCAGATTGGGTTGGTCTGTAGATTCGGATTGCGGTTTGCCTCGGTCGAGGGGTTGGGTCGGAAGCGGCGAGGGGCGGCGGCGCCTGTTGCGCAGGCGGCGTCCGTTTGCGGCGGGCAATTGTTGAGAAACGGCTGTGAATGTTGGCGGGCGAGAGGAGGAGGACGGCGCGCGATGTGGCCCGACGGCTGCGGGCCGATCGGGAAACGGCGGGAGGGCGACGGAAGGCGATGGGGCGGCGGAGGCGCGTTTGCACGGCCGTCATCGCCGCACGCCTCGGCTTGTGTGGCTGTGGCGCCGGCCGCGCTGGCCGGGCTGCCGCGGCGACGGTGTGGGAGTTTTGCCGAAGGTTTGGCCATTGTGGCGGGTCGTCGGCTGGGGCTGTGGGGGCGGCATTTGGGCGGGGGCGGCGATTCTCGGCGGGCCGACCCAGGCTGTAGCGCGCGGTAGCTGCAGTTTGGCCGTGGTTTGCGGCGCTGCCGTGGCGACTGGTTGGCGACTGTGGTGTGGCTGTGTGTAGCCCCATCCTCGGTGGTTTGAAAGGCGCGGGCGGTTGTGGCGCAGGTTTGGGGCTGCTCCGCACAGGCTGTCGGACGTTGGGCGGTAGCAAGCGCGGGAGGCGCGGCGCGGCGGCGCGCAGAGTGGCGGCCGCTCTCTCGGCCGTCCGCGCCCGCCCGCGACACTGGCTGGGCCTTGTGATTCTCTGCTCTGCTGCTGTGCTGTGCTTGCGTGCCTGCCGTCCCGCTCGCTCTCGCTGTGTGTTACGCGCGTCGTCGAAATGGCAGATCAGGCGGCTACGAACGAGACTGCTGCGGCACCCGCCGCCACCGGCACTACGAAGAAGGCCAAGTCTGCGTCGTCTGCGAAGAAGCCGCGCGCCAAGCCTGCGCACCCGCGCACCTCTGAGATGGTGACGGCCGCCATCAAGAGTCTGAAGGAGCGCGGCGGGTCGTCGCTGCAGGCGATCAAGAAGTACATAGCCGCGCACTACAAGCTGGACGCGGAGAAGCTGGCGCCGTTTATCAAGAAGTACCTCAAGTCGGCCGTCGTGGCGGGCGAGCTGGTGCAGACGAAGGGGAAGGGCGCGTCCGGCTCGTTCAAGCTTGCCGGCGCCGGCGGCGGGGGGGCGGCCGAGGGCGGCAAGGCTCGTGCTGGCGGTGCCAAGAAGAAGCGCGCCGCTCCGGCCAGCAAGGAGAAGAAGGGCGCCCGTGCGGCCGGCGCAAAGAAGGCTGGTGGCGTGAAGGCGGCGACCGGTCGGAAGGCGGGCGCCGCCAAGAAGGCGTCTGCGGCGTCGGCCGCTCCCGCGGGTGCGAAGAAGGCGGCTGCGGCCAAGCCGGCCAAGGCCAAGTCGCCGTCGAAGGCGAAGAAGGCCGCCAAGGTTCCGACGAAGAAGCCGAAGGCGCCGCGCCCGAAGAAGGCGACGACGCCGTCTAAGGCGAAGGCTTCGCCCAAGAAGAAGAAGTAGAGTAGAGGAGAAAGAGATGGGGGAAAGGAAGGGTTTGGCGCTTGACTCCGTCGTCCCCACCCCCCGTCGTCGTCTAGTGGCGCGCAAGAGACGCGCGGCCCAAAAAAAACGGCCCTTCTCAGGGCCATCAAAGCACGTCGGGGAAGGTTTTGATTGTCGTGTTGCGTTTGGTGTGGGTGTCTGTCTGTATGCCCGTGGGGATGCTGTTTGCGTGCCGTGGTGGTTGGATTGCGGGGGTCGGTGGCGGGTGTGGGCGGCGGTAGCGGTAAGCGGTGTTGTTGTTGTTGTTGTTGTTGTTGTTGTCGTGGTTGATTGTCGCCGTGTTTGTGGCGGCGGCCGACGGTTGGTTTTCTGTCACGTTGTTTAGTTTGAATACGTTGGTTGGCTTGCCTGCGTTCGTTCTTCTCGGATGTCTGTCTTGTCGAGTCGTGTCTGGTCTTTGTTTTGTTCCTTTGTGTGTGTGTGTGTGTTATGTTTTGCAACGGGGGGCACGTTGAGATGCGGAAGGAGTCGGCGGGGATTTCGGTGGCGTGTAGAGCGAGCGAGCGCGTCGGAGTGGAGTGCGGGTTTTTTTTGTTTTCGAAACGAAAGCGGCGGCCGGCCAGCCACCCGTGCGGTGTGACGTCGGCCGTTGGGTATTGTGCGCTTTGAGCGCCGGGGAGGGATGATGTGTGATTGTTGCGCGCTGCTAGCAGGCAGGCAGAGTGAGCGGGTGTGGCGGACGGACGGGAAGTGGTGGTTTTTGTTTTTGGGTTGCGGGGCGAGAGGCAGGCGACCGACAAAGTTTGCTCGCGACGGAGAGATGTTAGTGGCCCTGAAAAGGGCCGTTTTTGTTTGTGCGGTGCGGTGCCGCGGCGCGGTTTAGGCGCGCTCGCCGCGGATGCGGCGCGCGAGCTGGATGTCCTTGGGCATGATGGTGACGCGCTTGGCGTGGATTGCGCACAGGTTGGTGTCTTCGAAGAGGCCGACGAGGTAGGCCTCGCTGGCCTCCTGCAGGGCCATGACTGCGGAGCTCTGGAAGCGCAGGTCGGTCTTGAAGTCCTGGGCGATCTCGCGCACTAGGCGCTGGAATGGCAGCTTGCGGATGAGCAGCTCTGTGCTCTTCTGGTAGCGCCTGATTTCTCGCAGGGCGACGGTGCCCGGCCTGTAGCGGTGGGGCTTCTTGACGCCTCCGGTGGCGGGCGCGCTCTTCCTCGCCGCCTTGGTGGCGAGCTGTTTGCGCGGCGCCTTTCCGCCGGTGGACTTGCGGGCCGTTTGCTTTGTGCGGGCCATGGCGGTAGCGGTAGCGGAGCGGCGTGCGTGGAGGTTAGGTGTGGCGCGGCGTCCGGTGCTGCCTTGACAACGGGCCCGCGCGCCTCCGTGCTGCGCTTATATGCCCTCGGTTGCGCGTGGTGGGGGGAGGGCGGGCCAGAGTCTATATAGGGGGGCGGCGGGCGCGCTGGGCGCATCCCAAGCCAGGGAAAGACATCCGCTTGGCGAAGAACTACCGCCCCATCAGCTTACTGCCTGCCCTGTCGAAGGTGTTCGAGAGACTGTACATTCAGCGCCTCCACCAGCTCATTGAAGACGAGGGCATCTTACCCAATGAGCAATTCGGCTTCCGGCAGGGTCACTCGACGGTGCACCAACTGTTGCGCTTAACGGAAGAGGCGTTCGGAGCCATTGACCGACGTGAGTACTTCGGCGCTCTTCTGCTCGACGTGTCTCGCGCCTTTGACTCCGTGTGGCACGAAGGCCTCCTGTACAAACTTTTTGTGCTGGGGGTTCCGACGCCGCACGTGAGTCTCCTGCAGAGTTATCTGCAGGATAGGACGTTTCACGTACGGGCTGCCAGTGGAATTTCCACGGAGCGTCGAATACTCGCGGGTGTACCACAAGGCTCGGTCATAGGCCCGACACTCTATTCGTTATACACAGCGGACCTGCCGCGTACAGAGCCAATCAAACTCGCTCTGTACGCGGACGACACCGCAGTCTACGGCCGCAGCAGAAGCGCAGCCATCCTCCAAAGGCGACTACAAACGGCCACAGAAGACCTGACACAGTGGGCAGTCAAATGGCGACTCTCCTACAATGCAGAAAAGTCGCAGGCCATCCTTATCTCAAGACGACTCATTCCACCGGGACTGCCACGATTAACAGTCCGAGGACGTCCCGTAGAGTGGAGTGCCAGTGTCAAATACCTTGGCGTCACGATAGACAAGCGTCTAACGTGGCGCCAACATACAGAAGAGGTGAGGGCAAAAGCACTGGGTAGACTACGTCTGCTATACCCTGTGCTAAACCCAACATCAACGCTTCCTGCCCACTTAGGTCTCACGCTGTACAAGGCTACAATCCGCCCCCTGCTGGAATATGCAGCGGTCGTATGGGGCAACACAGCGGAGACCAACCTACGCCAATTGCAGACGATCCAAAATAGATCTCTGAAGCTGGCACTCCACCTACCTCGAGATTTTCCCTCGGAGGAACTACACGTCGTCGCCGACATCCTGCCACTTCGAAGGCGGTTCAAGGAAACCGCCAAGAAGTTCTACAAAAACACCGAGCAAGCAAGAAATCCACTGATTCGCGAGCTCGGACATAGGCCACACTGGTCAAACACCACCAGGTGGCCAGACTTGTTGCGGCTTGACTAATCAAGCCTAACCACGAATCATCTCAAGGCTCCAGTGCTGAGCAACTTAGCAAATCAAAAGACTTTTTCTAACAAGGACAAACCACATATTAGAAGGAAAAATAGTAAGTAACTATTACAGACTTCTCCAAACTCAGGTGTTGCGCGGAAGTAAATCCGCTGCAACTCCTAACTGAAGCACAAGCTGCTGGGCGCAGACCGTAGCCGACTCGCCAGCCGCTGCAGCCGCTGTTTGTGCACGTTTTGCTTTGCCCGAGGAAGGAAGGATGACAGGCCGCGGCAAGGGAGGAAAGGGGCTCGGCAAGGGTGGCGCCAAGCGGCACCGCAAGGTGTTGCGCGACAACATCCAGGGCATCACGAAGCCCGCCATCCGCCGCCTGGCTCGCAGGGGCGGCGTGAAGCGCATCTCTGGTCTGATCTACGAGGAGACCCGCGGGGTGCTGAAGGTGTTCCTGGAGAACGTGATCCGCGACGCGGTGACGTACACTGAGCACGCCAAGCGCAAGACTGTGACGGCCATGGACGTGGTGTACGCCCTGAAGAGGCAGGGGCGCACCCTGTACGGTTTCGGCGGTTAGGCTGCGTCGCAGCGGGCGCTGGCCTTCCCGCGGCCGTGCTTGTGGGTGGGAGAGACTAGAAAACGGCCCTTTTCAGGGCCACCACACTGTTCGGAAGTTGAAAAGTGCGAAAGAGTCTGTGTTGTTGCTGCGTGTGTGCGCTGTGTTGTTTGTTTGTTTCTTTCTTTCTTTCCGTTTGAGCGACGTGATGTGACTGGGAGGGGAGAAGGAAAGGAAACGTGTCATGTGGCTGGCTGTGTGTGGAGCTGCTTCGTTTGTGTGTCTTTGTATCGATCGCGACGGAGATGGCGGGCTGTGTGTTGTTGTGCGAGAGGCGGTGATTATTTGCTTGCGTGGTTTGGCTCTGTGTGTTTGTTTGCGGCGGCGTTGGGGTTTCCGAGGCAAGGCGTGTGGGCATAGGCGGCCGGATCAGCTGTTTCGTTCGTGTCGACGGCCGTTGCGCGCGGGAGTGGAGGGCGGTGTGTCGACACGCCTCCCTTTAACAATGGTCATTATTGCTGCCGTTGTCGGTTTGGAAGGCGACTGCGACCGTGCAAAATGTGTGTGTGTGTGTGTGTGTGTGTTGGGCCACACGGGCTGTGTGGGCGACAAGATGGCGGACGTGCGCCGGCGGCGGCTGTGCTGTGACAGTGCAAAGTTAAAACAAAACAAGGTGCGGCGAGGACGACTGCAATTTTGCTTTGGACGTAGGTTTGTGTGGTGGCCCTGAAAAGGGCCGATTGTTGTGGGCCGAGCCGGCAAAGCGCGTTGCGTGCAGGGGAGCACGCGGCGCTGCGATTGCCTGGCCTCCTTTAGGCCTTCTTCTCGGTCTTCTTTGGCAGCAGGACGGCCTGGATGTTGGGCAGGACACCACCCTGTGCGATGGTGACGCCCGACAGGAGCTTGTTGAGCTCCTCGTCGTTGCGGATGGCAAGCTGCAGGTGGCGCGGGATGATGCGCGTCTTCTTGTTGTCGCGGGCCGCGTTTCCGGCCAGCTCGAGCACCTCAGCCGCGAGGTACTCCATGACGGCGGCGAGGTAGACGGGCGCCCCGGCGCCGACGCGCTCTGCGTAGTTTCCCTTGCGCAGGAGGCGGTGGATTCTGCCGACCGGGAACTGGAGCCCAGCCCTGCTTGAGCGGGACTTTGACTTGCCCTTGACTTTGCCTCCCTTTCCGCGTCCGGACATGGCGATGGGCTAGCGACGGTGCACACGAAACGGAAACGAAAACGACCGGTGCGAGCGGCAGCGAGTCGAGCAGCGGAGTGCGTGCCGGCGCAGCCGGGGTGGGGGTGCTTTATGGGCTCGGGTGCGGCGGCCGGTTGCGCGCGCGCCCCATTGGTCGGCGGCCGCAACAGGGCGAGCTGGTAAAGGTGCGGCGGCGGCTGGCGGCGGGTGCCACTGTGTGGGGAGACGCTGACTAGAGCGGAGCGCTTGCTACTGGTGTTGCTGCTGCCGTACGTTGGTTCGAGATGCCGCCCAAGACTAGCGGGAAGGCCGCCAAGAAGGCTGGCAAGGCGCAGAAGAACATTTCGAAGGGCGACAAGAAGAAGAAGCGCAAGAGGAAGGAGAGCTATGCCATCTACATCTACAAGGTGCTGAAGCAGGTGCACCCTGACACGGGCATCTCGTCGAAGGCGATGAGCATCATGAACAGCTTCGTGAACGACATTTTCGAGCGCATTGCGGCCGAGGCTTCTCGCCTGGCGCACTACAACAAGCGCTCGACCATCACGTCCCGCGAGATCCAGACCGCTGTGCGGCTGTTGCTGCCTGGCGAGCTGGCCAAGCACGCCGTGAGCGAGGGCACGAAGGCGGTGACCAAGTACACGAGCTCCAAGTAAGGAGGTGGCTCTGGAATGGAAGGAAGGATGGAGAAGGCTCCTCCGTTGCGAGAGCGGCAAAACGGCCCTTTTCAGGGCCACCAACTTGCCTTTTGCGGGAAGGGCGGAATTGTTGTTGTTGTTTGTGTGGACGGCTGTGATGTATGTGTGCATTTTGATTGTGGGTGGGGGGGCGCGTCAAAGCGTGTTGCGCGGGGTACGGCCACGAGGTTGGTCGCCGTGGCGTGGAATGGTGGCACGCCTCGTTGGCGTGGTTTTTGACCCATTGGTGTTGTTGGGGTGTGTGTGTTACCCGTCTGCGAGGGGGGACAGTGCGATCGGCGACTTTTGTGTCACCGTAACGACGGCCGTTTGCGGGTTTGTTTTTTTTGCACATCATACATGGCGAGGGTGAAATGTGAAGTGTTTTTGTTTGGTTTTTTTTGCCGCCCACTATTCCCTTTGCTGTACGCCGAGTTTGACAATGGTGCGACGTAACTGCAGCGTGGAGGTGTGTGAGTGACGTTGAAATGAACGTGCCATTAAGACGCATTGTTGTTGTATTGTACTGTACGTGTACGGCGACACGCACGATGATGTACCATTCGACTCTGATGTTTGATAGCCGTGTCTGACTGATTGCGTACGACGCACGCACACCGATGTCGTCATTCAAGATGCACGCTAGACGACGACGGCGGCGGCGGCGGTCGTTTGTTTGGCGAATGTCTGTACACGTGTTTGTCTGTGTCCATCCGGTATGTATTTGTTTGTTTGAAAGTGTTTTGTGTGTCGGTGACGTGGTCCGATCCGTCGCCCCCTGAGTAACTGTCGATCGGCGCGATAGACCGGCGTCACGCAACTGAACCCGAAGTCTTGGGCACACCCGTCATACTGTTGTACACCGTCGCGCTGAGAACGGTAACGAAAGGTTGACTTTGATCGGTCGGAATGTCTGGGCAGAACGTGAGGAATGAGGCAAGAGTGCAAGGAGGGGGGGCAAAAGAGAGAGGAAGGGAAAAAGGGGAGAAACGCATTCGTAGAGCAACGGAACGTTCCCGTGTCGGAGGCGTATTGGAGCCGCACTGAAATGCGTTTAACGGCGGCGCGGCTGCAAGTGTCTGCCGTGGTGAACGTTACCTTTGACGGCTGCATTGGGCTTTGCCTTTGCTTTTGCTTTCGCTTTCGCTTTCGCGTTCGCTTTCGCTTTCCCGGATGTACGTAACGTTTGTTGATATGGTTCTGAGGAAGAGTGTATGACAGTGCCGTGCCGTCCATGTTCGTGTGCCCTCCCATTGTGTGTATGCTATTGTCTGTGTACTTGAATGATGTATGTAGGTGTTAGTGGACATGTTTTACCAGTGGGGGGAAATGGATCGTCGATAGTTGCCGTCACTCTGTCACGGTCGAGATGACGCACCCTCCGTACAGAAAGGTGTCGAGAAAGTGAGTGTGTGTGTGTGTGTGTGTGTGTGTGTGTGTGTGTGCGTGCGTCCGTGAATTGGCAGTGTTTGGAGGTGGGCGTGCCCTGGATGTGGCTGTTCGTTAGGCGGTAGTGTTGTGTGGACAGGGGAGGGGCATGCGTAACGCTGCTGGCATGGCATTTCGGGAGATGGGAGGGGGCAAACGAGGAAACGAGGAGCGGCGGCCAAAGACGGGACGGGGAGGGGCGCGGGGTGTGGGTGGCTTGCGCCTGTGCTCGGCGTTGTGGTTTGTGCAAAAGAGGAGGAGAAAAACAATGTGAGTTGCCAGGGAGGGGAGCGGTGTTGTGTTGTGGTTGTCGTGGTGTAGCCGCAGACGCGGCTGTCAGTGAACGTGGCGAGACGGACGGATGCGCGGAGGGGCGGGGGCGGCGCATTTCGCCGGTGCCGTGCCGTGCCGTGCCGTGCCATGCCGTGCCATGCCTGAAAGCCGCGTGGTCGCTGTGTTGTTGGTGGCGTGGGGGCGAGGAGAGTACCGTACGGGTGTGCTTGTGCGCCGGAAATGGCACACTGCGCCCGCCCGTCTTGGAGGCTGATGGCTGTGGTGTGGAAATGGGGCGCGGTGATGTTGAAGCAGTTGAAGAACAGAAAAGAAACCAAGAAAACGGAAGGCGTGATGCGGCGGTGGTGGTGAGAGCGGGAAAAACAAAACAAAAAAAAAGAAGGAAAAACAACAAGAAACAAAAAAGAAAACAAAAAGTCTATCAATATTAAAATGTAAATGGAAATGGAAATGGACCCAGGCATAACCTCCCTGCACAAATAGCAGAGAGTCCGATGATAATAAAAATGTGCCAGAATGTTAACGTCCCTACAAAACAAACCCAACGATAATATTAATGAAAGAGTGAACCGTATGTAACATTGCAACAGACATAATGAAACCTGATAAATTGTATAAGGGCAGCAGCGTTGACCTTTGGCCCTGTATTCAGAATAAAAAGAGCCAAAGATCGTTACCCCAATGAAAAAGACACTGAAACACGTATGTAACATAGTAGCGATGGCGAGACATTGTAGCATCTGTGACCAGAGAGTTTGCGCTGGACTGCGCGAGTGTTGCGAGCGGTTCTCAGTCAGTCAGTCAGTCAGTCAGTAGTCGTCGCGTGCAGTACGCTAATAGTCGTCATGCAGAGCGGTCGGTCAGTAGTAGCAGCCGAGTGCGGTTGTTGTGATGTAGGCGGTCGGCAACACTGGTCAAGATGGTGAATAAGGTATACTGTTAATTAATATAATCATTAGATAATGAAAAATTGTATTTATTGTAATTATTCTCCAACAAGTTCCCCAATAATAATTTTTATTTCAAAAGCATTTTTCAAACATTTAATTTTTTATTGAACTAAAGAGTTCGTTGCACTTCACATTTCATTCCACTTCTTTGAAGAAAAATGTCACTAAAATCACAAAAAAAAAGAGAGAATATTATTATTTGCAATGCAGTTCCTCCAAGCGCTGCGCAACAACCAGAGCAGAAATGTGACATCCATTTATTCGGAGGTAAGACTTTAATTCTGATTGTTTTGCACAGGGCCAAAGACCGATATTTCGGTTTAATTGAAGTTTCTTGTCACTGAACGGACTTTTTTAAATGTTGTGTGAAGACTTTATATTTGAGTCAGATTGCGAATTTCACATTTTTGTTGCCATTTTCAATACCTCTCATTGTGGGCGAGGTTACAATTAGCGCAATGTCCATTAGCATCCGTAAATAACATTGTCCATTATTTTAAATTTTGCTGGGAGGTTACAACACACACACAAAAGAAAAAAAAACAAAAAAAAAATTGCATTTATATCCGCTCCTCAATTGTAGATACCCCTTACACAGCTGTGTGCAATGAATGAGTGCTGGCTGGTAATTAATTGCACTCCTTGGAGGGAAATGCCATAGGACGTAGTCTTTAAAAAGTGAATGTTTTTCGTTAAGAGACAAAAGTTACTTTAGAAAAACAGTAATAGTGGGGCTTTTGTTGTTGAACAAAATAAGTACAATGAACATACGTTATCAGATTTGCGCAATGCAGCGTCACACCACCTTTTTGATTATAACACAATATACTATACATCGTCCCGAACCGTGACCAGAGTCGCGAGACGAGCAGAGCACGCCGCCGACGCCCGCTCAGTACAACCGTCCACCCGCTACTACTGTCGACCGACTACTACCTCTCCCGACTCGCGCTACAATATATATAACAACTGTTCCTGGCGACCCGGTGCGTGCCACTACTGTCGTCTGGCGCGGTCCAAGCGCCGACTAGCAGCGATAAAGAACTCTCTGGTCAGACAGAGATGCTGTCATGCCTCGCCATCGCTCTGGTAATGAATACATACGTGTTGCAGCGTGCGTACCACCGGAACACGCAGTGGCGGAGCCAAAGACTGTGTTGTCGAGGTCGAGTGCGAGTGGGAAGAGAGGCAGCGTCGGCACGGAGATGCAAGCGAGCGCGAGACGCACGGGGGCTGCGGCGTGGCGCGTTTGCGGTCGGCGCCTTTGGTGGCAACGGCCGGGACAAGCAGCGGTGTATGGTGTGGTGCGGGGCGGACAGGGGCGGCGGTGGACGGGGAGGAGGCGGCGCGACGACGGCATGGGGGCGAAAACGGGACGGGGGACGGGGGACGGCGGATGTTGAGAGGCGTCACGCGCGGACAGGACACAGACACAGAGACACACAGATTGGAAAGGGAGGGTGCGCGGTAGTAGTTGGGAATGTGCGTACCGTGCGGGATGGGAGTGGGCGAGGAACACGGTCGTGGCCCCTGTTTTGGGTGCGTGTGATGACGTCGGTGTGTTGTGGGAAGGGAAGGTGCTGTGGCGGCGGCGCGTAATGGGCGTAGGCCGAAAAGAGAAAGGAACGTGGGCAGTGTGTTGGCAAGCGTCGGTTCGACTGCGACGTTGATGGGCAGGGCAGGGCAAGGTTAATGGTGGTAGGAGTAGGCGTGTGGGCGCAAAAAATCTGCCGCTGCAGGCGGTGCCGTAACCGCCATGGCGGGAAGGAGAGAGGGCCAAAGAAAGAAAGAAAGAAGAAAAAAAAAAAAAAAAAAAAAAGGAGGGGGGGGGGGGGGGGGCGAAAGTGGAGAGGCGGTGGTGTGAGAAGGGCGGGGGCGGAAGGAAGGCAGGAAGGACAAGAGGCGAGGCGACGGCTTGCTTTGTGTATCGGTCGGTCTCTGGCTATGCTTCGTTTTCTGCAGCAGGGTCGGTGCGCGGCGTGGCTCGCGGCAGTGGGAACGCCTGGTGGCTGGACGGCCAGCAATGCGGTTGGATGGGCGGCCACAGCACCGCACCTGTGCCCGAGGAGGAGACGCTGGCGGCGGGCCCTGAGGTGAGGCCGGCTCGGCTGGGGCTGTGGATGTGTAGGTGTGGCGCCGCTGCTGCAACAACGAGTAAAACGCGAGAAGAAGGGATGGCGGTAGAGAGGAAAAAAAAAAATATAAAAGGTCGTGTTGTGTTGATGCGCAGGCAGACGCGTACAGAGAGACGAGCCCGGTCTGCAGCAGGGTGTGGCCGTGCCGAGTGCAGAGCAGCGGCGGCTCGGTTCGGTTCGGCCCGGCCCGGCGGGCCGCGCTGTTGTCGCGGACGTGAGCGCCCCCTGGCGGGTGGCCGGAGGCGGCGCGGCGTGTTGGACGTGTGGCTGGTGGCAGTGCACAATTTGCGAGTGGCTGGCGGTGTGGTGTGGCGGTTGGCGCGTCGGGCGGCGGAGAGGTATGTGTTGCGGGCGCCCTTTGCTGCGCTGCGTCGTTGCGTGTGCCGTACAGGGCGGGCGCTTGTCGACTGTGTGGCGAATTGGCGTGAAACGGCTGCCGAGAGGTGTGTGGTAGCGAGCCGGTCGGTGGTGTCAGTGCGAAGGGGAATGTGCGTGCGTTTGGCGGTTTCGGTGTGCTTTTTGCGGCGTGAGAGTGGGAATTAGTGGGGCCGGCTGTTGTGTTGGTTCCTTGTGTCTTGTGTCGCGTAGCGTGATGGCAACGTGGAAGGACGCCGGTTTCGTTTCGAGCCTTGCGTGTGGTTGTCGACGTTGACTGGTTGGCGTGTGCCGATGCACGTGCATGTGTGGGTCGCGAGTGCGTTTTTGGCTGGCTGTGTGTGTGTGTGTGTGTGTTTTGGGGGGGGGGGAAGGGGGAGGCGGTGGTGAAAGTGCAGTCGTTGCCACGGGCGTCGTCGGGTGGGGCTGGCTGGGGCTGTGCGTCGTGGCGGAAAGGTGGTAGGTTGCGGGAAGCGAGCCCGTCGTTGACGGTGTCGCGTGAGTTGTGAATCGAGTGGGGCGCGGGGCGCGGGACAGGAGCAGCGTGCCGCTGCGTCGTGGTCGTCAGCAGAGGCTGTGCGTGTGCTTGTCCTTTTTGTGGGCGGTTCGTGCGAGGCGTTTTTGTTTTGTGTTGCCCTAGTTGTTAGTTTATTTTGTTTGTGTTTGTTATTTTGAGACGACGACTGGTTGGTGGCGTGCGCGCGAAGTGGCGGTGTGCGCTTCCCGTGTCGTTTGTGTTGTTTGGTTTTTTTGTTTTTGTGTGTTTTTTTTTGCACTGGGCCCCGGTGGGTGGGTGCGTGTGTGTCGATTGCCGGCTGGCGAAAGGTGCGCCATCGGCGGGGTGGGTCGCCGGCACAAGTAGAGGCGGCGGCGTTGTTGCTGTTGTTGTGTGGTGTTTGTTTTGTTCGGCTGTGTCGGCGAGCTGTGTTGCGGTGCGTGTGAATGGTGGTGCAAAAGTGCTGGCGTTGGGGCTGCGACTGCGACGGCGGCGAGCCGCGGGCGCGCCATTGATAGTGATGTTGTGAACAGCGGCTGTGTACGGTAGTGGTGTTGTTGTAGCACGACGTGCATCCGGGCCGGCGCGGAAAGCGCAGTTGCGGGCGGTTGCCCTTCGGTGCCAGCCCATGTCGCGTGAGCGGCGGGTTGCTCTGGTGTCGACACGTGGTGCTCTGGGTTGTTGTGTGGTGCCCTTTGGCCGGTGGGGGTGGTTCGCGTGTGTCTCGTTCGCGCTCGGTGTCTGGTCGTGGTCGTGCTGCTCCCCCGTCTGTCGGCGGTTTCCGACGTCGTCTGTACGTTTTTGTTCGTTTGCGGCGTGCCTGCCGACGTCGTCCCGTCGCGACCTTTCAACCGAAAGTGTGGCGCCCGAAGGTGAACGAACGTAACCCTGACCTCGGCGCTTTACGCTGAGCCGAGCGAACCGAACCTAACCTGTGGTGTGGCGAGGTGAGCTCAGCCTGTGAGCCCCTAACGTCTACGTAAGGTAAGCTGTCCGGCTCACGCCTCACGTTTGAACGCTTTTTTAACCTACGTTTGACGCTTCTTAACCTAGCACTGACCCCTTAACCTAACGTGTAACCTAACCTAACCTAACCTAACCTCTGACGCCTGACGTGTTTGAATGCTTAACCTAAGTTTGACGCTTAACCTAACCCAAGTCCCCTTAACCTAACCCACGTCCACCTAACCTAACCTAACCTAACGTAGACGTGTAAACGTAATGTGTAACGCGTAACGTGTAAGGTCGGCTGTCGTGTGTGCTTGACGGCAGATTGGGTTGGTCTGTAGATTCGGATTGCGGTTTGCCTCGGTCGAGGGGTTGGGTCGGAAGCGGCGAGGGGCGGCGGCGCCTGTTGCGCAGGCGGCGTCCGTTTGCGGCGGGCAATTGTTGAGAAACGGCTGTGAATGTTGGCGGGCGAGAGGAGGAGGACGGCGCGCGATGTGGCCCGACGGCTGCGGGCCGATCGGGAAACGGCGGGAGGGCGACGGAAGGCGATGGGGCGGCGGAGGCGCGTTTGCACGGCCGTCATCGCCGCACGCCTCGGCTTGTGTGGCTGTGGCGCCGGCCGCGCTGGCCGGGCTGCCGCGGCGACGGTGTGGGAGTTTTGCCGAAGGTTTGGCCATTGTGGCGGGTCGTCGGCTGGGGCTGTGGGGGCGGCATTTGGGCGGGGGCGGCGATTCTCGGCGGGCCGACCCAGGCTGTAGCGCGCGGTAGCTGCAGTTTGGCCGTGGTTTGCGGCGCTGCCGTGGCGACTGGTTGGCGACTGTGGTGTGGCTGTGTGTAGCCCCATCCTCGGTGGTTTGAAAGGCGCGGGCGGTTGTGGCGCAGGTTTGGGGCTGCTCCGCACAGGCTGTCGGACGTTGGGCGGTAGCAAGCGCGGGAGGCGCGGCGCGGCGGCGCGCAGAGTGGCGGCCGCTCTCTCGGCCGTCCGCGCCCGCCCGCGACACTGGCTGGGCCTTGTGATTCTCTGCTCTGCTGCTGTGCTGTGCTTGCGTGCCTGCCGTCCCGCTCGCTCTCGCTGTGTGTTACGCGCGTCGTCGAAATGGCAGATCAGGCGGCTACGAACGAGACTGCTGCGGCACCCGCCGCCACCGGCACTACGAAGAAGGCCAAGTCTGCGTCGTCTGCGAAGAAGCCGCGCGCCAAGCCTGCGCACCCGCGCACCTCTGAGATGGTGACGGCCGCCATCAAGAGTCTGAAGGAGCGCGGCGGGTCGTCGCTGCAGGCGATCAAGAAGTACATAGCCGCGCACTACAAGCTGGACGCGGAGAAGCTGGCGCCGTTTATCAAGAAGTACCTCAAGTCGGCCGTCGTGGCGGGCGAGCTGGTGCAGACGAAGGGGAAGGGCGCGTCCGGCTCGTTCAAGCTTGCCGGCGCCGGCGGCGGGGGGGCGGCCGAGGGCGGCAAGGCTCGTGCTGGCGGTGCCAAGAAGAAGCGCGCCGCTCCGGCCAGCAAGGAGAAGAAGGGCGCCCGTGCGGCCGGCGCAAAGAAGGCTGGTGGCGTGAAGGCGGCGACCGGTCGGAAGGCGGGCGCCGCCAAGAAGGCGTCTGCGGCGTCGGCCGCTCCCGCGGGTGCGAAGAAGGCGGCTGCGGCCAAGCCGGCCAAGGCCAAGTCGCCGTCGAAGGCGAAGAAGGCCGCCAAGGTTCCGACGAAGAAGCCGAAGGCGCCGCGCCCGAAGAAGGCGACGACGCCGTCTAAGGCGAAGGCTTCGCCCAAGAAGAAGAAGTAGAGTAGAGGAGAAAGAGATGGGGGAAAGGAAGGGTTTGGCGCTTGACTCCGTCGTCCCCACCCCCCGTCGTCGTCTAGTGGCGCGCAAGAGACGCGCGGCCCAAAAAAAACGGCCCTTCTCAGGGCCATCAAAGCACGTCGGGGAAGGTTTTGATTGTCGTGTTGCGTTTGGTGTGGGTGTCTGTCTGTATGCCCGTGGGGATGCTGTTTGCGTGCCGTGGTGGTTGGATTGCGGGGGTCGGTGGCGGGTGTGGGCGGCGGTAGCGGTAAGCGGTGTTGTTGTTGTTGTTGTTGTTGTTGTTGTCGTGGTTGATTGTCGCCGTGTTTGTGGCGGCGGCCGACGGTTGGTTTTCTGTCACGTTGTTTAGTTTGAATACGTTGGTTGGCTTGCCTGCGTTCGTTCTTCTCGGATGTCTGTCTTGTCGAGTCGTGTCTGGTCTTTGTTTTGTTCCTTTGTGTGTGTGTGTGTGTTATGTTTTGCAACGGGGGGCACGTTGAGATGCGGAAGGAGTCGGCGGGGATTTCGGTGGCGTGTAGAGCGAGCGAGCGCGTCGGAGTGGAGTGCGGGTTTTTTTTGTTTTCGAAACGAAAGCGGCGGCCGGCCAGCCACCCGTGCGGTGTGACGTCGGCCGTTGGGTATTGTGCGCTTTGAGCGCCGGGGAGGGATGATGTGTGATTGTTGCGCGCTGCTAGCAGGCAGGCAGAGTGAGCGGGTGTGGCGGACGGACGGGAAGTGGTGGTTTTTGTTTTTGGGTTGCGGGGCGAGAGGCAGGCGACCGACAAAGTTTGCTCGCGACGGAGAGATGTTAGTGGCCCTGAAAAGGGCCGTTTTTGTTTGTGCGGTGCGGTGCCGCGGCGCGGTTTAGGCGCGCTCGCCGCGGATGCGGCGCGCGAGCTGGATGTCCTTGGGCATGATGGTGACGCGCTTGGCGTGGATTGCGCACAGGTTGGTGTCTTCGAAGAGGCCGACGAGGTAGGCCTCGCTGGCCTCCTGCAGGGCCATGACTGCGGAGCTCTGGAAGCGCAGGTCGGTCTTGAAGTCCTGGGCGATCTCGCGCACTAGGCGCTGGAATGGCAGCTTGCGGATGAGCAGCTCTGTGCTCTTCTGGTAGCGCCTGATTTCTCGCAGGGCGACGGTGCCCGGCCTGTAGCGGTGGGGCTTCTTGACGCCTCCGGTGGCGGGCGCGCTCTTCCTCGCCGCCTTGGTGGCGAGCTGTTTGCGCGGCGCCTTTCCGCCGGTGGACTTGCGGGCCGTTTGCTTTGTGCGGGCCATGGCGGTAGCGGTAGCGGAGCGGCGTGCGTGGAGGTTAGGTGTGGCGCGGCGTCCGGTGCTGCCTTGACAACGGGCCCGCGCGCCTCCGTGCTGCGCTTATATGCCCTCGGTTGCGCGTGGTGGGGGGAGGGCGGGCCAGAGTCTATATAGGGGGGCGGCGGGCGCGCTGGGCGCAGACCGTAGCCGACTCGCCAGCCGCTGCAGCCGCTGTTTGTGCACGTTTTGCTTTGCCCGAGGAAGGAAGGATGACAGGCCGCGGCAAGGGAGGAAAGGGGCTCGGCAAGGGTGGCGCCAAGCGGCACCGCAAGGTGTTGCGCGACAACATCC
>NW_025726596.1:55000-57588 GCF_021461395.2 Schistocerca americana | reverse complement strand
CAAAGATTAAGCCATGCATGTCTCAGTACAAGCCGCATTAAGGTGAAACCGCGAATGGCTCATTAAATCAGTTATGGTTCCTTAGATCGTACCCACGTTACTTGGATAACTGTGGTAATTCTAGAGCTAATACATGCAAACAGAGTCCCGACCAGAGATGGAAGGGACGCTTTTATTAGATCAAAACCAATCGGTCGGCTCGTCCGGTCCGTTTGCCTTGGTGACTCTGAATAACTTTGGGCTGATCGCACGGTCCTCGTACCGGCGACGCATCTTTCAAATGTCTGCCTTATCAACTGTCGATGGTAGGTTCTGCGCCTACCATGGTTGTAACGGGTAACGGGGAATCAGGGTTCGATTCCGGAGAGGGAGCCTGAGAAACGGCTACCACATCCAAGGAAGGCAGCAGGCGCGCAAATTACCCACTCCCGGCACGGGGAGGTAGTGACGAAAAATAACGATACGGGACTCATCCGAGGCCCCGTAATCGGAATGAGTACACTTTAAATCCTTTAACGAGTATCTATTGGAGGGCAAGTCTGGTGCCAGCAGCCGCGGTAATTCCAGCTCCAATAGCGTATATTAAAGTTGTTGCGGTTAAAAAGCTCGTAGTTGGATTTGTGTCCCACGCTGTTGGTTCACCGCCCGTCGGTGTTTAACTGGCATGTATCGTGGGACGTCCTGCCGGTGGGGCGAGCTGAAGGCGTGCGACGCGCCTCGTGCGTGCTCGTGCGTCCCGAGGCGGACCCCGTTGCAATCCTACCAGGGTGCTCTTGAGTGAGTGTCTCGGTGGGCCGGCACGTTTACTTTGAACAAATTAGAGTGCTTAAAGCAGGCAAGCCCGCCTGAATACTGTGTGCATGGAATAATGGAATAGGACCTCGGTTCTATTTTGTTGGTTTTCGGAACCCGAGGTAATGATTAATAGGGACAGGCGGGGGCATTCGTATTGCGACGTTAGAGGTGAAATTCTTGGATCGTCGCAAGACGAACAGAAGCGAAAGCATTTGCCAAGTATGTTTTCATTAATCAAGAACGAAAGTTAGAGGTTCGAAGGCGATCAGATACCGCCCTAGTTCTAACCATAAACGATGCCAGCCAGCGATCCGCCGCAGTTCCTCCGATGACTCGGCGGGCAGCCTCCGGGAAACCAAAGCTTTTGGGTTCCGGGGGAAGTATGGTTGCAAAGCTGAAACTTAAAGGAATTGACGGAAGGGCACCACCAGGAGTGGAGCCTGCGGCTTAATTTGACTCAACACGGGAAACCTCACCAGGCCCGGACACCGGAAGGATTGACAGATTGATAGCTCTTTCTTGATTCGGTGGGTGGTGGTGCATGGCCGTTCTTAGTTGGTGGAGCGATTTGTCTGGTTAATTCCGATAACGAACGAGACTCTAGCCTGCTAACTAGTCGCGTGACATCCTTCGTGCTGTCAGCGATTACTTTTCTTCTTAGAGGGACAGGCGGCTTCTAGCCGCACGAGATTGAGCAATAACAGGTCTGTGATGCCCTTAGATGTTCTGGGCCGCACGCGCGCTACACTGAAGGAATCAGCGTGTCTTCCTAGGCCGAAAGGTCGGGGTAACCCGCTGAACCTCCTTCGTGCTAGGGATTGGGGCTTGCAATTGTTCCCCATGAACGAGGAATTCCCAGTAAGCGCGAGTCATAAGCTCGCGTTGATTACGTCCCTGCCCTTTGTACACACCGCCCGTCGCTACTACCGATTGAATGATTTAGTGAGGTCTTCGGACTGGTACGCGGCATTGACTCTGTCGTTGCCGATGCTACCGGAAAGATGACCAAACTTGATCATTTAGAGGAAGTAAAAGTCGTAACAAGGTTTCCGTAGGTGAACCTGCGGAAGGATCATTACCGACTAGACTGCATGTCTTTCGATGTGCGTGTCGTGTCGCGCAACACGCTACCTGTACGGCTCGCAGTAGCCGTGCGCCGCGTGCGGAACCACGCGTGCTTCTCAAAACTAACGCCAATGTTGTGTGGTACGAGCGCTGAAGCGCTGGAGCGGCTGGCCTGCGGCACCTGGCGCCTGGCGCCGGTTTTGAATGACTTTCGCCCGACTGCCTGTCCGCTCCGGTGTGGAGCCGTACGACGCCCATCGGCCGTGAGGCCGTTGGACACAGAACGCTTGAACAGGGGCCGCCACACGCCTACGTCCCGCCTATGCAACTGTCTTGAAAGAGACAGTGTAAACTAAGAAAAGATCACCCAGGACGGTGGATCACTCGGCTCGTGGGTCGATGAAGAACGCAGCAAATTGCGCGTCGACATGTGAACTGCAGGACACATGAACATCGACGTTTCGAACGCACATTGCGGTCCATGGATTCCGTTCCCGGGCCACGTCTGGCTGAGGGTCGGCTACGTATACTGAAGCGCGCGGCGTTTGCCCCGCTTCGCAGACCTGGGAGCGTCGCGGCCGCCTGTGGGGCCGGCCGCGCCTCCTTAAACGTGCGATGCGCGCCCGTCGCCTGGCGGTTCGCATACCGGTACTTACTCGGTAGCGTGCACAGCCGGCTGGCGGTGTGGCGTGCGACACCTCGTACAACGACCTCAGAGCAGGCGAGAC
>NW_025726596.1:45000-50000 GCF_021461395.2 Schistocerca americana | reverse complement strand
GGTCTCCCGCAACATGACCTCCTGCAACGACGATACCGTCATCTATGAGACGCCAAGCCGACTAAGACAGCGATGGGCCCACAGTGCCCTTCTTTCGACCCCACCCCAACGCCAGCGCCTCTGCCGCACGAAGTCGTGGACCGGCAATCACTCCACCTGCACCCGTTCGTGCCCCACCCCAACCGCCCAACTCGCAACTCCAGCGGATGAACGGCGGACTTTGCTCGCACTCGCAATGTGCAATCCACCCCTATAACGTGCGTTTCATGAAGAGTTATGTCCAATATGCGACATTCCCGCTGTCCATATACATGAGCTGCGAGCTGTACCACGTACGAGCTACAGACGCGATCGCGTTGCTCGCTGTACGAATGCAGATGCTCAGCGGCAGCTAGGAGGCGCTCCATCCATGTCGGTACCGGTGAGCGTTGCACTCGCAGTCGCAAAAACGTACGGCAAGTATATTACTCGGAAGAGTCAATGACAGTCCAAGCCCCCCTGCGTGGGAAGAGTCTTCCTAGGCCATGACCCACCGGAAGGGCGCAGCGTCCCCCACCCCAGACATGTGACGTCAGACTATCGGTATTGACGACTAGACTGATTCCTTATAATCATTTGCCATACACCGGTGGAAGCTGCCGAGACGAGTAACTACATAGCGGGCTCGCCGTGTCACTAATGTACAGAGATACAATAGTTTCGACTGGAACCGGATTAAACGTATACACGGCGCTGATTAGTAATAGATAGAGCCATCAGAATACAGATAATGTATAGACCTGTCCGTATACATGCTGAAAGACTCTGCTCACAATCACACGTCAGCCAGACACTCTTATCACGCACTACTCTCTGCCTGTAACAGGCACACAGACAATATGTAAGCACCAGCATGGAACAACACCCAGTGCATCCTCTCTGCCACATTAGACAATCCACACTATCATAACCAGACCGGGAGGTCCACTCGGAAAACAGAATATCCCACCCTTCCGACAACCACCATTGCTCAGCTAAGCCACCAACACCCACACATGTCCCAGACAGGGGTGCACCCAACATCACAATACTGCCTCCTGTCACACCACACAAACAATGGCAGGAATGAAAGACACAGGTCTGCCACAAGCATGGAATCAGAGCGCCGCCTGTTATGAGCCAAAGGTGCACCCTGACGTGGCAAATCAGATGATGCCGCAGTCATTTACTTACGATAATCACAATCAACAAACCGGGCCCCCCCCCCCCCCCAAGTGCCTTAACCTAACCCGTATTGTACCTTAACCTAACCCGTATTGTACCTTAACCTAACCCGTATTGTACCTTAACCTAACCCGTATTGTACCTTAACCTAACCCGTATTGTACCTTAACCTAACCCATATTGTACCTTAACCTAACCCATATTGTACCTTAACCTAACCCATATTGTACCTTAACCTAACCCATATTGTACCTTAACCTAACCCATATTGTACCTTAACCTAACCCATATTGTACCTTAACCTAACCCATATTGTACCTTAACCTAACCCATATTGTACCTTAACCTAACCCATATTGTACCTTAACCTAACCCATATTGTACCTTAACCTAACCCATATTGTACCTTAACCTAACCCATGTTGCGCCTTAACCTAA
Organism: Schistocerca americana; assembly: GCF_021461395.2. Classification (NCBI taxonomy): domain Eukaryota; kingdom Metazoa; phylum Arthropoda; class Insecta; order Orthoptera; family Acrididae; genus Schistocerca; species Schistocerca americana. The sequence goes on along the minus strand of NW_025726596.1, from coordinate 48,359 downwards.
CCCATGTTGCGCCTTAACCTAACCCATGTTGCGCCTTAACCTAACCCATGTTGCGCCTTAACCTAACCCATGTTGCGCCTTAACCTAACCCATGTTGCGCCTTAACCTAACCCATGTTGCGCCTTAACCTAACCCATGTTGCGCCTTAACCTAACCCATGTTGCGCCTTAACCTAACCCATGTTGCGCCTTAACCTAACCCATGTTGCGCCTTAACCTAACCCATGTTGCGCCTTAACCTAACCTATGTTGCGCCTTAACCTAACCTATGTTGCGCCTTAACCTAACCTATGTTGCGCCTTAACCTAACCTATGTTGCGCCTTAACCTAACCTATGTTGCGCCTTAACCTAACCTATGTTGCGCCTTAACCTAACCTATGTTGCGCCTTAACCTAACCTATGTTGCGCCGTAACCTAACCTATGTTGCGCCGTAACCTAACCTATGTTGCGCCATAACCTAACCTATGTTGCGCCTTAACCTAACCTATGTTGCGCCTTAACCTAACCTATGTTGCGCCTTAACCTAACCTATGTTGCGCCGTAACCTAACCTATGTTGCGCCTTAACCTAACCTATGTTGCGCCTTAACCTAACCTATGTTGCGCCTTAACCTAACCTATGTTGCGCCTTAACCTAACCTATGTTGCGCCTTAACCTAACCTATGTTGCGCCTTAACCTAACCTATGTTGCGCCTTAACCTAACCTATGTTGCGCCTTAACCTAACCTATGTTGCGCCGTAACCTAACCTATGTTGCGCCTTAACCTAACCTATGTTGCGCCTTAACCTAACCTATGTTGCGCCGTAACCTAACCTATGTTGCGCCTTAACCTAACCTATGTTGCGCCTTAACCTAACCTATGTTGCGCCTTAACCTAACCTATGTTGCGCCTTAACCTAACCTATGTTGCGCCTTAACCTAACCTATGTTGCGCCTTAACCCAACACACGTTGGGCCTTAACCCAACACACGTTGGGCCTTAACCCAACACACGTTGGGCCTTAACCCAACACACGTTGGGCCTTAACCCAACACACGTTGGGCCTTAACCCAACACACGTTGGGCCTTAACCCAACACACGTTGGGCCTTAACCCAACACACGTTGGGCCTTAACCCAACACACGTTGGGCCTTAACCCAACACACGTTGGGCCTTAACCCAACACACGTTGGGCCTTAACCCAACACACGTTGGGCCTTAACCCAACACACGTTGGGCCTTAACCCAACACACGTTGGGCCTTAACCCAACACACGTTGGGCCTTAACCCAACACACGTTGGGCCTTAACCCAACACACGTTGGGCCTTAACCCAACACACGTTGGGCCTTAACCCAACACACGTTGGGCCTTAACCCAACACACGTTGGGCCTTAACCTGCTCTGTAATTGTCATACGACGCGTTAAATTAGTGTAGTGTTGCCTAACTGCAACCCCCGCAATATAGTTTGCTACTCGCACTGCCCGGTCCCCAGAGTATCGCTTCATGTTAAACACCTTGCAGCTATACACTGTAATGCGGATGGCGGCAGGACGTACATGCTCAATGCCCTTCGCAGTTGTTCATTGGCATTCGCATGGCGAAGCACAGCCTACGTTGTGGTACGGCTTGTGGCAACTGTCCGCTGATGTTGTACGTCCAAATCACACACTGTACCGCACATTGGTCCTCATGTACTGAATGATACATCGTGGTACATGTGTGACCGTACCACGACTGCGCCAACAACGGCGAACCATACGGTCCAAATATTGTGCACTCAGCTACGTGTCGTCTCCCTATAAGAGCTGGATTGCAGTATGGTATGCCGTGGATGGCGATCAGCATGAGCCGTCTGTTGATGTAGTGGCGCGTGTTGTCAGACGTAGTCGTCTCTTCTCACACACCGTGATAGCATGGTGCACTGCGTTCCACATCTGCGACATGCGACAGAGGCCGGTTGACAGTCGTTCGCGCAATGGACATCGCATACGTACGGGGGCCACCTTCCACGTGTTCGCGAAGCGTGCACATGTTGTTGCGTGTATGTGGGCAGACATAGTGTGTCGTGACACCTGACACAGGCATGCAACAATCGTTGAATTTGCAAATGGCGATGGACGTCTACGTTTGCTGGTGACGTTACGCAAATGAAGAACTGGTAAACCGTTGTGGTGCGGTTGTTCTCGCTAGAGGTGAATCAGTGATGGCGACGATCGGTTGAGCTACCAACCGGTTGTTTCAGCGATACCCACCATGCCCACGAACGTGAATGGCATGTGGGTGTGAAGCGATACGCGGCGGTGGCTGGGTGGGACCGTCCCCGGCCGGTGAGGGGGGGCCTTCCGGCGTGCTGGCCGCGCGGTGCGTGGGCGCACGCGCTACAGCCGGCTGGTGGGGGCGGCCAGTGGCAGGCGCGCCGGCCGACGGAGGCGGCAGGCGGCGCAGCTGCGCGCCGGCGCACCCTGCACGCGGCGCCGTGCGGCCAAAGTAGGTCCTCGCGGGCCCGGTGCGAAGCGCGGTGGACATCTGCAGTGTGCTGGTCCGATTGAGGACTGTGTGCGCTGAGGATGCGCCGCCGCCCGGCGCTCGGCGCCGCGACGCCGTCTGCTGCTCGGTCGCCTCTGCGGTTCTCGCAGGTGGATTGTATCGCAGCTGTGCGGACGTGTTGGCGCGTGCGCTGTGCTGGGAGAGTTCGCTTCGGCACCCAAGTGGGGCTTTTGTCCTTCTGTGGCGCTGGCGTTGGAGCTGCCGGCCACCGTAGGTGGCGCGTGTTGTCTCCCGCCGGCAATGCCACGACAGCACGCTCCCGGGCCTCTGTCGGCAGCGGCAAGCTCAGTTGGGAGCACGGGTGGTCGCACCTAAAGCGTCTACTCGCCAAACTCCGGGCGATTGCGCCTCTCTCGAACCCGACCAAGTACTTAGGACGGCGCTGCGCGCCGCCGGGACCTGAGAGGGTTTCGAGGTGTATTGTGCAGGGGAGCTCAGCCTCCTCCTGTTTGCAGAATAATTGAGCGGACGCTTGCGTGTTCGCGCGGGCCCCCGGGACACACTCCCGGGCGGCCGGCTGCTCAGCTCTAGTTGACGCAGCTCCCTGGTTGATCCTGCCAGTAGTCATATGCTTGTCTCAAAGATTAAGCCATGCATGTCTCAGTACAAGCCGCATTAAGGTGAAACCGCGAATGGCTCATTAAATCAGTTATGGTTCCTTAGATCGTACCCACGTTACTTGGATAACTGTGGTAATTCTAGAGCTAATACATGCAAACAGAGTCCCGACCAGAGATGGAAGGGACGCTTTTATTAGATCAAAACCAATCGGTCGGCTCGTCCGGTCCGTTTGCCTTGGTGACTCTGAATAACTTTGGGCTGAT
>NW_025726596.1:30000-37500 GCF_021461395.2 Schistocerca americana | reverse complement strand
AGTCGTGGACCGGCAATCACTCCACCTGCACCCGTTCGTGCCCCACCCCAACCGCCCAACTCGCAACTCCAGCGGATGAACGGCGGACTTTGCTCGCACTCGCAATGTGCAATCCACCCCTATAACGTGCGTTTCATGAAGAGTTATGTCCAATATGCGACATTCCCGCTGTCCATATACATGAGCTGCGAGCTGTACCACGTACGAGCTACAGACGCGATCGCGTTGCTCGCTGTACGAATGCAGATGCTCAGCGGCAGCTAGGAGGCGCTCCATCCATGTCGGTACCGGTGAGCGTTGCACTCGCAGTCGCAAAAACGTACGGCAAGTATATTACTCGGAAGAGTCAATGACAGTCCAAGCCCCCCTGCGTGGGAAGAGTCTTCCTAGGCCATGACCCACCGGAAGGGCGCAGCGTCCCCCACCCCAGACATGTGACGTCAGACTATCGGTATTGACGACTAGACTGATTCCTTATAATCATTTGCCATACACCGGTGGAAGCTGCCGAGACGAGTAACTACATAGCGGGCTCGCCGTGTCACTAATGTACAGAGATACAATAGTTTCGACTGGAACCGGATTAAACGTATACACGGCGCTGATTAGTAATAGATAGAGCCATCAGAATACAGATAATGTATAGACCTGTCCGTATACATGCTGAAAGACTCTGCTCACAATCACACGTCAGCCAGACACTCTTATCACGCACTACTCTCTGCCTGTAACAGGCACACAGACAATATGTAAGCACCAGCATGGAACAACACCCAGTGCATCCTCTCTGCCACATTAGACAATCCACACTATCATAACCAGACCGGGAGGTCCACTCGGAAAACAGAATATCCCACCCTTCCGACAACCACCATTGCTCAGCTAAGCCACCAACACCCACACATGTCCCAGACAGGGGTGCACCCAACATCACAATACTGCCTCCTGTCACACCACACAAACAATGGCAGGAATGAAAGACACAGGTCTGCCACAAGCATGGAATCAGAGCGCCGCCTGTTATGAGCCAAAGGTGCACCCTGACGTGGCAAATCAGATGATGCCGCAGTCATTTACTTACGATAATCACAATCAACAAACCGGGCCCCCCCCCCCCCCAAGTGCCTTAACCTAACCCGTATTGTACCTTAACCTAACCCGTATTGTACCTTAACCTAACCCGTATTGTACCTTAACCTAACCCATATTGTACCTTAACCTAACCCATATTGTACCTTAACCTAACCCATATTGTACCTTAACCTAACCCATATTGTACCTTAACCTAACCCATATTGTACCTTAACCTAACCCATATTGTACCTTAACCTAACCCATATTGTACCTTAACCTAACCCATATTGTACCTTAACCTAACCCATATTGTACCTTAACCTAACCCATATTGTACCTTAACCTAACCCATGTTGCGCCTTAACCTAACCCATGTTGCGCCTTAACCTAACCCATGTTGCGCCTTAACCTAACCCATGTTGCGCCTTAACCTAACCCATGTTGCGCCTTAACCTAACCCATGTTGCGCCTTAACCTAACCCATGTTGCGCCTTAACCTAACCCATGTTGCGCCTTAACCTAACCCATGTTGCGCCTTAACCTAACCCATGTTGCGCCTTAACCTAACCCATGTTGCGCCTTAACCTAACCTATGTTGCGCCTTAACCTAACCTATGTTGCGCCTTAACCTAACCTATGTTGCGCCTTAACCTAACCTATGTTGCGCCTTAACCTAACCTATGTTGCGCCTTAACCTAACCTATGTTGCGCCTTAACCTAACCTATGTTGCGCCTTAACCTAACCTATGTTGCGCCGTAACCTAACCTATGTTGCGCCGTAACCTAACCTATGTTGCGCCATAACCTAACCTATGTTGCGCCTTAACCTAACCTATGTTGCGCCTTAACCTAACCTATGTTGCGCCTTAACCTAACCTATGTTGCGCCGTAACCTAACCTATGTTGCGCCTTAACCTAACCTATGTTGCGCCTTAACCTAACCTATGTTGCGCCTTAACCTAACCTATGTTGCGCCTTAACCTAACCTATGTTGCGCCTTAACCTAACCTATGTTGCGCCTTAACCTAACCTATGTTGCGCCTTAACCTAACCTATGTTGCGCCGTAACCTAACCTATGTTGCGCCTTAACCTAACCTATGTTGCGCCTTAACCTAACCTATGTTGCGCCGTAACCTAACCTATGTTGCGCCTTAACCTAACCTATGTTGCGCCTTAACCTAACCTATGTTGCGCCTTAACCTAACCTATGTTGCGCCTTAACCTAACCTATGTTGCGCCTTAACCTAACCTATGTTGCGCCTTAACCCAACACACGTTGGGCCTTAACCCAACACACGTTGGGCCTTAACCCAACACACGTTGGGCCTTAACCCAACACACGTTGGGCCTTAACCCAACACACGTTGGGCCTTAACCCAACACACGTTGGGCCTTAACCCAACACACGTTGGGCCTTAACCCAACACACGTTGGGCCTTAACCCAACACACGTTGGGCCTTAACCCAACACACGTTGGGCCTTAACCCAACACACGTTGGGCCTTAACCCAACACACGTTGGGCCTTAACCCAACACACGTTGGGCCTTAACCCAACACACGTTGGGCCTTAACCCAACACACGTTGGGCCTTAACCCAACACACGTTGGGCCTTAACCCAACACACGTTGGGCCTTAACCCAACACACGTTGGGCCTTAACCCAACACACGTTGGGCCTTAACCCAACACACGTTGGGCCTTAACCCAACACACGTTGGGCCTTAACCCAACACACGTTGGGCCTTAACCCAACACACGTTGGGCCTTAACCTGCTCTGTAATTGTCATACGACGCGTTAAATTAGTGTAGTGTTGCCTAACTGCAACCCCCGCAATATAGTTTGCTACTCGCACTGCCCGGTCCCCAGAGTATCGCTTCATGTTAAACACCTTGCAGCTATACACTGTAATGCGGATGGCGGCAGGACGTACATGCTCAATGCCCTTCGCAGTTGTTCATTGGCATTCGCATGGCGAAGCACAGCCTACGTTGTGGTACGGCTTGTGGCAACTGTCCGCTGATGTTGTACGTCCAAATCACACACTGTACCGCACATTGGTCCTCATGTACTGAATGATACATCGTGGTACATGTGTGACCGTACCACGACTGCGCCAACAACGGCGAACCATACGGTCCAAATATTGTGCACTCAGCTACGTGTCGTCTCCCTATAAGAGCTGGATTGCAGTATGGTATGCCGTGGATGGCGATCAGCATGAGCCGTCTGTTGATGTAGTGGCGCGTGTTGTCAGACGTAGTCGTCTCTTCTCACACACCGTGATAGCATGGTGCACTGCGTTCCACATCTGCGACATGCGACAGAGGCCGGTTGACAGTCGTTCGCGCAATGGACATCGCATACGTACGGGGGCCACCTTCCACGTGTTCGCGAAGCGTGCACATGTTGTTGCGTGTATGTGGGCAGACATAGTGTGTCGTGACACCTGACACAGGCATGCAACAATCGTTGAATTTGCAAATGGCGATGGACGTCTACGTTTGCTGGTGACGTTACGCAAATGAAGAACTGGTAAACCGTTGTGGTGCGGTTGTTCTCGCTAGAGGTGAATCAGTGATGGCGACGATCGGTTGAGCTACCAACCGGTTGTTTCAGCGATACCCACCATGCCCACGAACGTGAATGGCATGTGGGTGTGAAGCGATACGCGGCGGTGGCTGGGTGGGACCGTCCCCGGCCGGTGAGGGGGGGCCTTCCGGCGTGCTGGCCGCGCGGTGCGTGGGCGCACGCGCTACAGCCGGCTGGTGGGGGCGGCCAGTGGCAGGCGCGCCGGCCGACGGAGGCGGCAGGCGGCGCAGCTGCGCGCCGGCGCACCCTGCACGCGGCGCCGTGCGGCCAAAGTAGGTCCTCGCGGGCCCGGTGCGAAGCGCGGTGGACATCTGCAGTGTGCTGGTCCGATTGAGGACTGTGTGCGCTGAGGATGCGCCGCCGCCCGGCGCTCGGCGCCGCGACGCCGTCTGCTGCTCGGTCGCCTCTGCGGTTCTCGCAGGTGGATTGTATCGCAGCTGTGCGGACGTGTTGGCGCGTGCGCTGTGCTGGGAGAGTTCGCTTCGGCACCCAAGTGGGGCTTTTGTCCTTCTGTGGCGCTGGCGTTGGAGCTGCCGGCCACCGTAGGTGGCGCGTGTTGTCTCCCGCCGGCAATGCCACGACAGCACGCTCCCGGGCCTCTGTCGGCAGCGGCAAGCTCAGTTGGGAGCACGGGTGGTCGCACCTAAAGCGTCTACTCGCCAAACTCCGGGCGATTGCGCCTCTCTCGAACCCGACCAAGTACTTAGGACGGCGCTGCGCGCCGCCGGGACCTGAGAGGGTTTCGAGGTGTATTGTGCAGGGGAGCTCAGCCTCCTCCTGTTTGCAGAATAATTGAGCGGACGCTTGCGTGTTCGCGCGGGCCCCCGGGACACACTCCCGGGCGGCCGGCTGCTCAGCTCTAGTTGACGCAGCTCCCTGGTTGATCCTGCCAGTAGTCATATGCTTGTCTCAAAGATTAAGCCATGCATGTCTCAGTACAAGCCGCATTAAGGTGAAACCGCGAATGGCTCATTAAATCAGTTATGGTTCCTTAGATCGTACCCACGTTACTTGGATAACTGTGGTAATTCTAGAGCTAATACATGCAAACAGAGTCCCGACCAGAGATGGAAGGGACGCTTTTATTAGATCAAAACCAATCGGTCGGCTCGTCCGGTCCGTTTGCCTTGGTGACTCTGAATAACTTTGGGCTGATCGCACGGTCCTCGTACCGGCGACGCATCTTTCAAATGTCTGCCTTATCAACTGTCGATGGTAGGTTCTGCGCCTACCATGGTTGTAACGGGTAACGGGGAATCAGGGTTCGATTCCGGAGAGGGAGCCTGAGAAACGGCTACCACATCCAAGGAAGGCAGCAGGCGCGCAAATTACCCACTCCCGGCACGGGGAGGTAGTGACGAAAAATAACGATACGGGACTCATCCGAGGCCCCGTAATCGGAATGAGTACACTTTAAATCCTTTAACGAGTATCTATTGGAGGGCAAGTCTGGTGCCAGCAGCCGCGGTAATTCCAGCTCCAATAGCGTATATTAAAGTTGTTGCGGTTAAAAAGCTCGTAGTTGGATTTGTGTCCCACGCTGTTGGTTCACCGCCCGTCGGTGTTTAACTGGCATGTATCGTGGGACGTCCTGCCGGTGGGGCGAGCTGAAGGCGTGCGACGCGCCTCGTGCGTGCTCGTGCGTCCCGAGGCGGACCCCGTTGCAATCCTACCAGGGTGCTCTTGAGTGAGTGTCTCGGTGGGCCGGCACGTTTACTTTGAACAAATTAGAGTGCTTAAAGCAGGCAAGCCCGCCTGAATACTGTGTGCATGGAATAATGGAATAGGACCTCGGTTCTATTTTGTTGGTTTTCGGAACCCGAGGTAATGATTAATAGGGACAGGCGGGGGCATTCGTATTGCGACGTTAGAGGTGAAATTCTTGGATCGTCGCAAGACGAACAGAAGCGAAAGCATTTGCCAAGTATGTTTTCATTAATCAAGAACGAAAGTTAGAGGTTCGAAGGCGATCAGATACCGCCCTAGTTCTAACCATAAACGATGCCAGCCAGCGATCCGCCGCAGTTCCTCCGATGACTCGGCGGGCAGCCTCCGGGAAACCAAAGCTTTTGGGTTCCGGGGGAAGTATGGTTGCAAAGCTGAAACTTAAAGGAATTGACGGAAGGGCACCACCAGGAGTGGAGCCTGCGGCTTAATTTGACTCAACACGGGAAACCTCACCAGGCCCGGACACCGGAAGGATTGACAGATTGATAGCTCTTTCTTGATTCGGTGGGTGGTGGTGCATGGCCGTTCTTAGTTGGTGGAGCGATTTGTCTGGTTAATTCCGATAACGAACGAGACTCTAGCCTGCTAACTAGTCGCGTGACATCCTTCGTGCTGTCAGCGATTACTTTTCTTCTTAGAGGGACAGGCGGCTTCTAGCCGCACGAGATTGAGCAATAACAGGTCTGTGATGCCCTTAGATGTTCTGGGCCGCACGCGCGCTACACTGAAGGAATCAGCGTGTCTTCCTAGGCCGAAAGGTCGGGGTAACCCGCTGAACCTCCTTCGTGCTAGGGATTGGGGCTTGCAATTGTTCCCCATGAACGAGGAATTCCCAGTAAGCGCGAGTCATAAGCTCGCGTTGATTACGTCCCTGCCCTTTGTACACACCGCCCGTCGCTACTACCGATTGAATGATTTAGTGAGGTCTTCGGACTGGTACGCGGCATTGACTCTGTCGTTGCCGATGCTACCGGAAAGATGACCAAACTTGATCATTTAGAGGAAGTAAAAGTCGTAACAAGGTTTCCGTAGGTGAACCTGCGGAAGGATCATTACCGACTAGACTGCATGTCTTTCGATGTGCGTGTCGTGTCGCGCAACACGCTACCTGTACGGCTCGCAGTAGCCGTGCGCCGCGTGCGGAACCACGCGTGCTTCTCAAAACTAACGCCAATGTTGTGTGGTACGAGCGCTGAAGCGCTGGAGCGGCTGGCCTGCGGCACCTGGCGCCTGGCGCCGGTTTTGAATGACTTTCGCCCGACTGCCTGTCCGCTCCGGTGTGGAGCCGTACGACGCCCATCGGCCGTGAGGCCGTTGGACACAGAACGCTTGAACAGGGGCCGCCACACGCCTACGTCCCGCCTATGCAACTGTCTTGAAAGAGACAGTGTAAACTAAGAAAAGATCACCCAGGACGGTGGATCACTCGGCTCGTGGGTCGATGAAGAACGCAGCAAATTGCGCGTCGACATGTGAACTGCAGGACACATGAACATCGACGTTTCGAACGCACATTGCGGTCCATGGATTCCGTTCCCGGGCCACGTCTGGCTGAGGGTCGGCTACGTATACTGAAGCGCGCGGCGTTTGCCCCGCTTCGCAGACCTGGGAGCGTCGCGGCCGCCTGTGGGGCCGGCCGCGCCTCCTTAAACGTGCGATGCGCGCCCGTCGCCTGGCGGTTCGCATACCGGTACTTACTCGGTAGCGTGCACAGCCGGCTGGCGGTGTGGCGTGCGACACCTCGTACAACGACCTCAGAGCAGGCGAGACTACCCGCTGAATTTAAGCATATTACTAAGCGGAGGAAAAGAAACTAACAAGGATTCCCCCAGTAGCGGCGAGCGAACAGGGAAGAGTCCAGCACCGAACCCCGCAGGCTGCCGCCTGTCGTGGCATGTGGTGTTTGGGAGGGTCCACTACCCCGACGCCTCGCGCCGAGCCCAAGTCCAACTTGAATGAGGCCACGGCCCGTAGAGGGTGCCAGGCCCGTAGCGGCCGGTGCGAGCGTCGGCGGGACCTCTCCTTCGAGTCGGGTTGCTTGAGAGTGCAGCTCCAAGTGGGTGGTAAACTCCATCTGAGACTAAATATGACCACGAGACCGATA
>NW_025726596.1:22500-27500 GCF_021461395.2 Schistocerca americana | reverse complement strand
ACGGCGGGAGTAACTATGACTCTCTTAAGCGGCGCCGCTGGGAGTACGCGAGAACGCAGGATGCCTTCCGACGGTCGCGTGCGCGTTGCGTGCGCGGCCTCTTGGATGGCACCCTGCTCCAGCCGCCACCTGCCATCCCTGGTCTGCTGGACTTCTGGGCGGACCTCTTCACCAAGAAGCCCATCACCGCGGGCTTCATTCGTGACCGCCTCCTCCCGCACTCAGAGCCTGTCGCTATCGAGTGCATATGGGGGCCGGTCACGCATGAGGAGGTCGCCGCCGCGTTGCCGCCCAGGGGATCAGCAGCCGGGCCGGACGGCCTTACCCCAGCGGAGTTGCGGCGTCTGCCGCACGAAGTCCTGGTGAAAGTGATGAATCTCTTCCTTCTGGCCCGCGCCCTTCCGGAACGCCTGCTTCGCGCGCGGACGTCCCTTCTCCCGAAAACGGCTGCACCAACATCCCCCGCTGACTTTCGCCCCATTACGGTCTGCTCGGTGTTGGCGCGGACCTTTCACAAGGTTCTCGCGTCACGCCTGATGCGCGCTTGTGCTGTGGACGAACGTCAGCGGGCATTCATCCCTCGGGATGGGATGTTGGAAAATACCTTCATCTTGGACACTGCTCTCACCGACGCAGTTCGCTCCTGCCGCTCTGTCTTTGTGGCATCGATCGACGTATCTAAGGCATTCGATTCGGTAGATCATGCTGCCCTTCGCCCCGTGCTGAAGGCGCATGGCCTGCCGGATTGCTTTGTCGAGTATGTCGAGCGGTGCTACGAGGGCAGCACGACAGTGATAGCGGACGGCGCCGGCGTGGGCGTGTCTGTGCAGCCAGCACGGGGCGTTCGCCAGGGCGATCCCCTCTCCCCCCTCCTGTTCAACTTTGCGGTGGACTACGTTTTAGGCCAACTGCCCTCCCACATCGGAGCTCGGATCCTCGGTCGCAGAGTCAACGCTGCGGCCTTTGCAGATGACGTCTTGCTGTTTGCAGCGACCCCGAGGGGCTTGCAGTCCCTCATCGACGCAGCTACCGCAGCCCTCGCCCACCTGGGGCTGCAGATCAACGCCCGGAAGTGTTTCACCCTCGCCTTAGTCGCGTCAGGGCGCGAGAAGAAGGTGAAGGTGGACAGCAATGTCACCTTCACAGCAGGCAATACCACCATGCCTGCCCTGCGTGTGGGTGAAACCTTCCGGTACCTGGGGCTGCAATTTTCCACGGCGGGTCGCTGTGTCTTCAATCCACGTAGCCACCTGGTGGAGCAGCTTGACGTCATCTCCCGAGCTCCGCTGAAGCCGCAACAGCGCCTCCACGCTCTCACCAACGTACTTCTCCCTGGCCTGTACCACGGGCTGGCCCTCAGCCGCACCCGGGTGGGTGCATTGAAGTCGGCCGACGTTACCATCCGGGCCGCCGTCAGGAGATGGTTCCGCCTTCCGGCGGACACCCCCCTGGGATACTTCCACGCTCCTGTTGCCCAGGGGGGCCTCGGCATTCCATCTTGCCGATGGATGGGTCCGACCCTCCGTCGGTCCCGTCTCCTGGCGCTGAAGAAGATAGGGCCAGCCTGCGACGGTGCAGGCATGGATGAGGTACAGCGTGAGATCGAGGTGCTGGAGCGCCACCTAATGTGGGAGGGCCACCTCCTCAAATCGTCAACGCAGGTTGGGGAAATGGGGGCGGCGCGCCTACACATCGCCATTGACGGTGCGGCACTGTCATCTTCTGCCGCCGTCAGTGGCCAACATCAGTGGGTCGCCGACACCAGTCGCCTGCTATCTGGGCGTGAATACATCGACGCCCTCCGCGCCCGCATCAACGCCTTCCCTACGAAGGCACGGCGCAGTCGCGGGCGGGAGGCGGACACCAGATGCCGCGCGGGGTGCCAGGCCGTGGAGACCGCCAACCACGTACTTCAGGCTTGCTTTAGGACGCACGGGTCCCGGGTCAAGCGCCATGACGCTGTAGTGCGTTATGTCGCCCGTGGACTCGCGCAGAGGGGCTTCAATGTCTCTGTGGAGCCCCACCTCCGAACACCTGAGGGCATCCGCAAGCCTGACGTGGTGGCGGTCAAAGACGGCATCGCCCGCGTGGTCGACGCCCAGATAGTCGGAGACCACCTCCGGCTCGACTGGTGTCACTCCCAGAAGGCGGCCTACTACGACACGCCGTCCATCCGGCGTGCCATCTCCAACTTGCACCGTGACGTTGAGGAGGTGATTGTGTCCACCGCGACGTTGAACTGGAGGGGTGTATGGTCTCCAGCGTCGGCGAGGGATCTCGCCGCCTTAGGCTTCCGACCCCGAGAACTGGCGGTGCTGAGCACAAGAACACTACAGAGCTGCTGCAGAAGTTACAAGATTTTCGAGCGTATGACGGCTCCTAGCCCGAAGCAGCGTGTCGGCGTCGGCTAGGCTGCTGGTTATTTTTCTTCGCCTTGACTCCTGGGGCCTATCCACAGGAGGAATAAACCGTCTTTGTTCTTTCTTCTTTGTGTCTTTATTTTATGTCTTTGTTGTTATTCTTCCGCACTGATATATATGTATATGTGTATGTTAGTTTTATACTTGTATTTTGTGGTACCGCCCTGTAAGTCCCCACCTCGGTGGCGGACATGGCGTCAAACACCTGCCACGTACTATATATGTATATATTTTGTGTTATTCAAATTATTTTGAATAAAGACGGCTGTTGATGGCCAAGTGGCGGCGGTGTGGCTGCATCCGGACTTGGCTTTTCGAAGTGCGGTCTTGATGTAGTCGTGCTGCTGCTGCGAGGTGCCTTCCTTGGGTTATAGTTACAGGGAGAGTGATGCGCAATACATGGGCCTAGCCCTCTTAGCCTCTCCTCTCCTGCGGTCTTCTCCCCTTCTCGTGGGCCCGCTGATTTTCGCAGAGTGGAAGACCGCACCAGGGGCTTGGGGGGGTTACCAGCCCCCCCTCGCATTATCCCTTTATAGTTGGGGGCAGCCGACAAGAAACAAGAGATGGTGGCCCTTCCGCTGAAGGTGCCACCCCAGCTACCCCAGCACCTATCCGGCCAACCGGCCGTAACGAAAATGCGATAGTTTGTGTAGCTCCCTTTGCTTGCAGTGAGTGCCACCGCACTTTTACCACGAAGAACGGTCTCGGGGTCCATCGCCGCCGCCAACACCCTGCGGCCGCCAACGCTGAGATCGTGACGGAGAGGCATCGCGCGAGGTGGACGGAGGAAGAAGTCCTGTCGCTCGCCAAGGCAGAGGCCGAACTGTTCCTGGAGAGGGACGCCCGGTTCTTCTTTGTAAATCAAGAACTTACCAGGATGTTCCCCGACCGAACGCTTGAGGCAATCAAGTGCCGACGGCGGCAAGCTGCCCACAAGCAGCTTGTCCGCCAATTCATGGAGGCACTTGAGATCGGTCGGGGTGAAGAGCCGGCGTCCCGCCGTGGAGCAGCGAGCTCGCTGCCTGACGCGGGCGAGGCCGCTGCGCCGCCCGTCGACGCAGCCGAGGACTTCGCGGCCGACACCACCGGGCCGCCGCTGGAGGGGCCGACTGACGCCGCCATCTGGGAGCATCTGGCGGGGCTACCTGCTTCCGCCCAGCGTTTCTCTGCCCTGGATCGAGTCATTGGTCTGGGGCGGGGCACGCCGCCCGATGTCATCCTGGGCATGCTCCCGGATGCCCTTGCGTCGGTCGGGTCCAGGGGGGAGAGGTCGATCACCAGGACACAGCGGCCGCGCCAACCATCCAAGCGGCCGCCTGCCGCCCCGCCGCTGCAGAAGCGCAAGCGGCGCCGCTGGGAATACGCGCGGACACAGGACGCCTTCCGTAGGTCGCGTGCGCGTTGCGTGCGCGGCTTGCTGGACGGCACCCTGCTGCAGCCGCCACCCGACATCCCCGGTCTGCTGGACTTCTGGGCGGACCTCTTCACGAAGAAGCCGATCTCCACCGCCGGCTTCATCCGTGACCGCCTTCTCCCGCACTCGGAGCCTGTCCCTCCTGAGTGCCTATGGGGGCCGGTCACACGTGAGGAGGTCGCTGCTGCCTTGCCGCCCAGGGGATCGGCAGCCGGGCCGGACGGCCTGACTCCAGCGGAGCTGCGGCGCCTGCCGCATGAAGTCCTGGTGAAACTCTTGAACCTCTTCCTCCTGGCCCGCGCCCTCCCCGAGCGTCTGCTTCGCGCCCGGACGTCACTTCTCCCCAAAACGGCTGCACCAACATCCCCCGCTGACTTTCGCCCCATTACGGTCTGCTCGGTGTTGGCGCGGACCTTTCACAAGGTTCTCGCGTCACGCCTGATGCGTGCATGTGCTGTGGACGAACGTCAGCGGGCATTCATCCCCCGGGATGGGATGTTGGAAAACACCTTCATCTTGGACACTGCTCTCACCGACGCAGTCCGCTCCTGTCGCTCTGTTTTTGTGGCATCGATCGACGTCTCTAAAGCGTTCGATTCGGTGGACCATGCCGCCCTCCGCCCCGTGCTGAGGGCTCATGGCCTGCCGGATTGCTTTATTGAGTACGTCGAAAGGTGTTACGAGGGTAGCACGACGGTGATAGCGGGCGGCGCCGACGTGGGCGTGCCCCTGCAGCCGGCTAGGGGTGTGCGTCAGGGTGACCCCCTCTCCCCCCTCCTTTTCAATTTTGCGGTGGACTATGTTTTGAGTCAACTTCCCTCCCACATCGGAGCTCGGATCCTTGGTCGCAGAGTTAACGCTGCGGCCTTCGCAGATGACGTCCTGCTTTTTGCATCGACCGCGAGGGGATTGCAGTCCCTCATCGACGCAGCCGTCGCAGCCCTCGCCCATCTGGGGCTGCAGATCAACGCCCGGAAGTGTTTCACCCTCGCCTTAGTCGCGTCTGGGCGCGACAAGAAGGTGAAGGTCGACGCCGACGTTACCTTCAAAGCGGGCAACGCCACCGTGCCCGCCCTACGTGTGGGTGAAACCTTCCGGTACCTGGGACTGCAATTCTCCACCGCTGGTCGCTGCGTTTTCAACCCACGACGCCACCTGGTGGAGCA
>NW_025726596.1:10000-17500 GCF_021461395.2 Schistocerca americana | reverse complement strand
ATTGTACCTTAACCTAACCCATATTGTACCTTAACCTAACCCATATTGTACCTTAACCTAACCCATATTGTACCTTAACCTAACCCATATTGTACCTTAACCTAACCCATATTGTACCTTAACCTAACCCATATTGTACCTTAACCTAACCCATATTGTACCTTAACCTAACCCATATTGTACCTTAACCTAACCCATATTGTACCTTAACCTAACCCATGTTGCGCCTTAACCTAACCCATGTTGCGCCTTAACCTAACCCATGTTGCGCCTTAACCTAACCCATGTTGCGCCTTAACCTAACCCATGTTGCGCCTTAACCTAACCCATGTTGCGCCTTAACCTAACCCATGTTGCGCCTTAACCTAACCCATGTTGCGCCTTAACCTAACCCATGTTGCGCCTTAACCTAACCCATGTTGCGCCTTAACCTAACCTATGTTGCGCCTTAACCTAACCTATGTTGCGCCTTAACCTAACCTATGTTGCGCCTTAACCTAACCTATGTTGCGCCTTAACCTAACCTATGTTGCGCCTTAACCTAACCTATGTTGCGCCTTAACCTAACCTATGTTGCGCCTTAACCTAACCTATGTTGCGCCGTAACCTAACCTATGTTGCGCCGTAACCTAACCTATGTTGCGCCATAACCTAACCTATGTTGCGCCTTAACCTAACCTATGTTGCGCCTTAACCTAACCTATGTTGCGCCTTAACCTAACCTATGTTGCGCCGTAACCTAACCTATGTTGCGCCTTAACCTAACCTATGTTGCGCCTTAACCTAACCTATGTTGCGCCTTAACCTAACCTATGTTGCGCCTTAACCTAACCTATGTTGCGCCTTAACCTAACCTATGTTGCGCCTTAACCTAACCTATGTTGCGCCTTAACCTAACCTATGTTGCGCCTTAACCTAACCTATGTTGCGCCTTAACCTAACCTATGTTGCGCCGTAACCTAACCTATGTTGCGCCTTAACCTAACCTATGTTGCGCCTTAACCTAACCTATGTTGCGCCGTAACCTAACCTATGTTGCGCCTTAACCTAACCTATGTTGCGCCTTAACCTAACCTATGTTGCGCCTTAACCTAACCTATGTTGCGCCTTAACCTAACCTATGTTGCGCCTTAACCTAACCTATGTTGCGCCTTAACCCAACACACGTTGGGCCTTAACCCAACACACGTTGGGCCTTAACCCAACACACGTTGGGCCTTAACCCAACACACGTTGGGCCTTAACCCAACACACGTTGGGCCTTAACCCAACACACGTTGGGCCTTAACCCAACACACGTTGGGCCTTAACCCAACACACGTTGGGCCTTAACCCAACACACGTTGGGCCTTAACCCAACACACGTTGGGCCTTAACCCAACACACGTTGGGCCTTAACCCAACACACGTTGGGCCTTAACCCAACACACGTTGGGCCTTAACCCAACACACGTTGGGCCTTAACCCAACACACGTTGGGCCTTAACCCAACACACGTTGGGCCTTAACCCAACACACGTTGGGCCTTAACCCAACACACGTTGGGCCTTAACCCAACACACGTTGGGCCTTAACCCAACACACGTTGGGCCTTAACCCAACACACGTTGGGCCTTAACCCAACACACGTTGGGCCTTAACCCAACACACGTTGGGCCTTAACCCAACACACGTTGGGCCTTAACCTGCTCTGTAATTGTCATACGACGCGTTAAATTAGTGTAGTGTTGCCTAACTGCAACCCCCGCAATATAGTTTGCTACTCGCACTGCCCGGTCCCCAGAGTATCGCTTCATGTTAAACACCTTGCAGCTATACACTGTAATGCGGATGGCGGCAGGACGTACATGCTCAATGCCCTTCGCAGTTGTTCATTGGCATTCGCATGGCGAAGCACAGCCTACGTTGTGGTACGGCTTGTGGCAACTGTCCGCTGATGTTGTACGTCCAAATCACACACTGTACCGCACATTGGTCCTCATGTACTGAATGATACATCGTGGTACATGTGTGACCGTACCACGACTGCGCCAACAACGGCGAACCATACGGTCCAAATATTGTGCACTCAGCTACGTGTCGTCTCCCTATAAGAGCTGGATTGCAGTATGGTATGCCGTGGATGGCGATCAGCATGAGCCGTCTGTTGATGTAGTGGCGCGTGTTGTCAGACGTAGTCGTCTCTTCTCACACACCGTGATAGCATGGTGCACTGCGTTCCACATCTGCGACATGCGACAGAGGCCGGTTGACAGTCGTTCGCGCAATGGACATCGCATACGTACGGGGGCCACCTTCCACGTGTTCGCGAAGCGTGCACATGTTGTTGCGTGTATGTGGGCAGACATAGTGTGTCGTGACACCTGACACAGGCATGCAACAATCGTTGAATTTGCAAATGGCGATGGACGTCTACGTTTGCTGGTGACGTTACGCAAATGAAGAACTGGTAAACCGTTGTGGTGCGGTTGTTCTCGCTAGAGGTGAATCAGTGATGGCGACGATCGGTTGAGCTACCAACCGGTTGTTTCAGCGATACCCACCATGCCCACGAACGTGAATGGCATGTGGGTGTGAAGCGATACGCGGCGGTGGCTGGGTGGGACCGTCCCCGGCCGGTGAGGGGGGGCCTTCCGGCGTGCTGGCCGCGCGGTGCGTGGGCGCACGCGCTACAGCCGGCTGGTGGGGGCGGCCAGTGGCAGGCGCGCCGGCCGACGGAGGCGGCAGGCGGCGCAGCTGCGCGCCGGCGCACCCTGCACGCGGCGCCGTGCGGCCAAAGTAGGTCCTCGTGGGCCCGGTGCGAAGCGCGGTGGACATCTGCAGTGTGCTGGTCCGATTGAGGACTGTGTGCGCTGAGGATGCGCCGCCGCCCGGCGCTCGGCGCCGCGACGCCGTCTGCTGCTCGGTCGCCTCTGCGGTTCTCGCAGGTGGATTGTATCGCAGCTGTGCGGACGTGTTGGCGCGTGCGCTGTGCTGGGAGAGTTCGCTTCGGCACCCAAGTGGGGCTTTTGTCCTTCTGTGGCGCTGGCGTTGGAGCTGCCGGCCACCGTAGGTGGCGCGTGTTGTCTCCCGCCGGCAATGCCACGACAGCACGCTCCCGGGCCTCTGTCGGCAGCGGCAAGCTCAGTTGGGAGCACGGGTGGTCGCACCTAAAGCGTCTACTCGCCAAACTCCGGGCGATTGCGCCTCTCTCGAACCCGACCAAGTACTTAGGACGGCGCTGCGCGCCGCCGGGACCTGAGAGGGTTTCGAGGTGTATTGTGCAGGGGAGCTCAGCCTCCTCCTGTTTGCAGAATAATTGAGCGGACGCTTGCGTGTTCGCGCGGGCCCCCGGGACACACTCCCGGGCGGCCGGCTGCTCAGCTCTAGTTGACGCAGCTCCCTGGTTGATCCTGCCAGTAGTCATATGCTTGTCTCAAAGATTAAGCCATGCATGTCTCAGTACAAGCCGCATTAAGGTGAAACCGCGAATGGCTCATTAAATCAGTTATGGTTCCTTAGATCGTACCCACGTTACTTGGATAACTGTGGTAATTCTAGAGCTAATACATGCAAACAGAGTCCCGACCAGAGATGGAAGGGACGCTTTTATTAGATCAAAACCAATCGGTCGGCTCGTCCGGTCCGTTTGCCTTGGTGACTCTGAATAACTTTGGGCTGATCGCACGGTCCTCGTACCGGCGACGCATCTTTCAAATGTCTGCCTTATCAACTGTCGATGGTAGGTTCTGCGCCTACCATGGTTGTAACGGGTAACGGGGAATCAGGGTTCGATTCCGGAGAGGGAGCCTGAGAAACGGCTACCACATCCAAGGAAGGCAGCAGGCGCGCAAATTACCCACTCCTGGCACGGGGAGGTAGTGACGAAAAATAACGATACGGGACTCATCCGAGGCCCCGTAATCGGAATGAGTACACTTTAAATCCTTTAACGAGTATCTATTGGAGGGCAAGTCTGGTGCCAGCAGCCGCGGTAATTCCAGCTCCAATAGCGTATATTAAAGTTGTTGCGGTTAAAAAGCTCGTAGTTGGATTTGTGTCCCACGCTGTTGGTTCACCGCCCGTCGGTGTTTAACTGGCATGTATCGTGGGACGTCCTGCCGGTGGGGCGAGCTGAAGGCGTGCGACGCGCCTCGTGCGTGCTCGTGCGTCCCGAGGCGGACCCCGTTGCAATCCTACCAGGGTGCTCTTGAGTGAGTGTCTCGGTGGGCCGGCACGTTTACTTTGAACAAATTAGAGTGCTTAAAGCAGGCAAGCCCGCCTGAATACTGTGTGCATGGAATAATGGAATAGGACCTCGGTTCTATTTTGTTGGTTTTCGGAACCCGAGGTAATGATTAATAGGGACAGGCGGGGGCATTCGTATTGCGACGTTAGAGGTGAAATTCTTGGATCGTCGCAAGACGAACAGAAGCGAAAGCATTTGCCAAGTATGTTTTCATTAATCAAGAACGAAAGTTAGAGGTTCGAAGGCGATCAGATACCGCCCTAGTTCTAACCATAAACGATGCCAGCCAGCGATCCGCCGCAGTTCCTCCGATGACTCGGCGGGCAGCCTCCGGGAAACCAAAGCTTTTGGGTTCCGGGGGAAGTATGGTTGCAAAGCTGAAACTTAAAGGAATTGACGGAAGGGCACCACCAGGAGTGGAGCCTGCGGCTTAATTTGACTCAACACGGGAAACCTCACCAGGCCCGGACACCGGAAGGATTGACAGATTGATAGCTCTTTCTTGATTCGGTGGGTGGTGGTGCATGGCCGTTCTTAGTTGGTGGAGCGATTTGTCTGGTTAATTCCGATAACGAACGAGACTCTAGCCTGCTAACTAGTCGCGTGACATCCTTCGTGCTGTCAGCGATTACTTTTCTTCTTAGAGGGACAGGCGGCTTCTAGCCGCACGAGATTGAGCAATAACAGGTCTGTGATGCCCTTAGATGTTCTGGGCCGCACGCGCGCTACACTGAAGGAATCAGCGTGTCTTCCTAGGCCGAAAGGTCGGGGTAACCCGCTGAACCTCCTTCGTGCTAGGGATTGGGGCTTGCAATTGTTCCCCATGAACGAGGAATTCCCAGTAAGCGCGAGTCATAAGCTCGCGTTGATTACGTCCCTGCCCTTTGTACACACCGCCCGTCGCTACTACCGATTGAATGATTTAGTGAGGTCTTCGGACTGGTACGCGGCATTGACTCTGTCGTTGCCGATGCTACCGGAAAGATGACCAAACTTGATCATTTAGAGGAAGTAAAAGTCGTAACAAGGTTTCCGTAGGTGAACCTGCGGAAGGATCATTACCGACTAGACTGCATGTCTTTCGATGTGCGTGTCGTGTCGCGCAACACGCTACCTGTACGGCTCGCAGTAGCCGTGCGCCGCGTGCGGAACCACGCGTGCTTCTCAAAACTAACGCCAATGTTGTGTGGTACGAGCGCTGAAGCGCTGGAGCGGCTGGCCTGCGGCACCTGGCGCCTGGCGCCGGTTTTGAATGACTTTCGCCCGACTGCCTGTCCGCTCCGGTGTGGAGCCGTACGACGCCCATCGGCCGTGAGGCCGTTGGACACAGAACGCTTGAACAGGGGCCGCCACACGCCTACGTCCCGCCTATGCAACTGTCTTGAAAGAGACAGTGTAAACTAAGAAAAGATCACCCAGGACGGTGGATCACTCGGCTCGTGGGTCGATGAAGAACGCAGCAAATTGCGCGTCGACATGTGAACTGCAGGACACATGAACATCGACGTTTCGAACGCACATTGCGGTCCATGGATTCCGTTCCCGGGCCACGTCTGGCTGAGGGTCGGCTACGTATACTGAAGCGCGCGGCGTTTGCCCCGCTTCGCAGACCTGGGAGCGTCGCGGCCGCCTGTGGGGCCGGCCGCGCCTCCTTAAACGTGCGATGCGCGCCCGTCGCCTGGCGGTTCGCATACCGGTACTTACTCGGTAGCGTGCACAGCCGGCTGGCGGTGTGGCGTGCGACACCTCGTACAACGACCTCAGAGCAGGCGAGACTACCCGCTGAATTTAAGCATATTACTAAGCGGAGGAAAAGAAACTAACAAGGATTCCCCCAGTAGCGGCGAGCGAACAGGGAAGAGTCCAGCACCGAACCCCGCAGGCTGCCGCCTGTCGTGGCATGTGGTGTTTGGGAGGGTCCACTACCCCGACGCCTCGCGCCGAGCCCAAGTCCAACTTGAATGAGGCCACGGCCCGTAGAGGGTGCCAGGCCCGTAGCGGCCGGTGCGAGCGTCGGCGGGACCTCTCCTTCGAGTCGGGTTGCTTGAGAGTGCAGCTCCAAGTGGGTGGTAAACTCCATCTGAGACTAAATATGACCACGAGACCGATAGCGAACAAGTACCGTGAGGGAAAGTTGAAAAGAACTTTGAAGAGAGAGTTCAAAAGTACGTGAAACCGTTCTGGGGTAAACGTGAGAAGTCCGAAAGGTCGAACGGGTGAGATTCACGCCCATCCGGCCACTGGCCTCCGCCCTCGGCAGATGGGGCCGGCCGCCCGCGCGGAGCAATCCGCGGCGGGGTCGTGTCCGGTTGCCTTTCCACTCGCCGCGGGGTGGGGCCGTTCCGGTGTGCGGTGGGCCGCACTTCTCCCCTAGTAGGACGTCGCGACCCGCTGGGTGCCGGCCTACGGCCCGGGTGCGCAGCCTGTCCTTCCGCGGGCCTCGGTTCGCGTCTGTTGGGCAGAGCCCCGGTGTCCTGGCTGGCTGCCCGGCGGTATATCTGGAGGAGTCGATTCGCCCCTTTGGGCGCTCGGGCTCCCGGCAAGCGCGCGCGGTTCTTCCCGGATGACGGACCTACCTGGCCCGGCCCCGGACCCGCGCCGCTGTTGGCTCGGGATGCTCTCGGGCGGAATAATCGCTCCCGTCAGCGGCGCTTCAGCTTTGGACAATTTCACGACCCGTCTTGAAACACGGACCAAGGAGTCTAACATGTGCGCGAGTCATTGGGCTGTACGAAACCTAAAGGCGTAATGAAAGTGAAGGTCTCGCCTTGCGCGGGCCGAGGGAGGATGGGGCTTCCCCGCCCTTCACGGGGCGGCGGCCTCCGCACTCCCGGGGCGTCTCGTCCTCATTGCGAGGTGAGGCGCACCTAGAGCGTACACGTTGGGACCCGAAAGATGGTGAACTATGCCTGGCCAGGACGAAGTCAGGGGAAACCCTGATGGAGGTCCGTAGCGATTCTGACGTGCAAATCGATCGTCGGAGCTGGGTATAGGGGCGAAAGACTAATCGAACCATCTAGTAGCTGGTTCCCTCCGAAGTTTCCCTCAGGATAGCTGGTGCTCGTACGAGTCTCATCCGGTAAAGCGAATGATTAGAGGCCTTGGGGCCGAAACGACCTCAACCTATTCTCAAACTTTAAATGGGTGAGATCTCCGGCTTGCTTGATATGCTGAAGCCGCGAGCAAACGACTCGGATCGGAGTGCCAAGTGGGCCACTTTTGGTAAGCAGAACTGGCGCTGTGGGATGAACCAAACGCCGAGTTAAGGCGCC
>NW_025726596.1:0-5000 GCF_021461395.2 Schistocerca americana | reverse complement strand
TATTGTACCTTAACCTAACCCATATTGTACCTTAACCTAACCCATATTGTACCTTAACCTAACCCATATTGTACCTTAACCTAACCCATATTGTACCTTAACCTAACCCATATTGTACCTTAACCTAACCCATGTTGCGCCTTAACCTAACCCATGTTGCGCCTTAACCTAACCCATGTTGCGCCTTAACCTAACCCATGTTGCGCCTTAACCTAACCCATGTTGCGCCTTAACCTAACCCATGTTGCGCCTTAACCTAACCCATGTTGCGCCTTAACCTAACCCATGTTGCGCCTTAACCTAACCCATGTTGCGCCTTAACCTAACCCATGTTGCGCCTTAACCTAACCCATGTTGCGCCTTAACCTAACCCATGTTGCGCCTTAACCTAACCTATGTTGCGCCTTAACCTAACCTATGTTGCGCCTTAACCTAACCTATGTTGCGCCTTAACCTAACCTATGTTGCGCCTTAACCTAACCTATGTTGCGCCTTAACCTAACCTATGTTGCGCCTTAACCTAACCTATGTTGCGCCTTAACCTAACCTATGTTGCGCCGTAACCTAACCTATGTTGCGCCGTAACCTAACCTATGTTGCGCCATAACCTAACCTATGTTGCGCCTTAACCTAACCTATGTTGCGCCTTAACCTAACCTATGTTGCGCCTTAACCTAACCTATGTTGCGCCGTAACCTAACCTATGTTGCGCCTTAACCTAACCTATGTTGCGCCTTAACCTAACCTATGTTGCGCCTTAACCTAACCTATGTTGCGCCTTAACCTAACCTATGTTGCGCCTTAACCTAACCTATGTTGCGCCTTAACCTAACCTATGTTGCGCCTTAACCTAACCTATGTTGCGCCTTACCTAACCTATGTTGCGCCTTAACCTAACCTATGTTGCGCCGTAACCTAACCTATGTTGCGCCTTAACCTAACCTATGTTGCGCCTTAACCTAACCTATGTTGCGCCGTAACCTAACCTATGTTGCGCCTTAACCTAACCTATGTTGCGCCTTAACCTAACCTATGTTGCGCCTTAACCTAACCTATGTTGCGCCTTAACCTAACCTATGTTGCGCCTTAACCTAACCTATGTTGCGCCTTAACCCAACACACGTTGGGCCTTAACCCAACACACGTTGGGCCTTAACCCAACACACGTTGGGCCTTAACCCAACACACGTTGGGCCTTAACCCAACACACGTTGGGCCTTAACCCAACACACGTTGGGCCTTAACCCAACACACGTTGGGCCTTAACCCAACACACGTTGGGCCTTAACCCAACACACGTTGGGCCTTAACCCAACAC
This sequence comes from Schistocerca americana, assembly GCF_021461395.2. Classification (NCBI taxonomy): domain Eukaryota; kingdom Metazoa; phylum Arthropoda; class Insecta; order Orthoptera; family Acrididae; genus Schistocerca; species Schistocerca americana. Next base: position 3,682 of record NW_025726596.1, on the reverse strand, counting down.
ACGTTGGGCCTTAACCCAACACACGTTGGGCCTTAACCCAACACACGTTGGGCCTTAACCCAACACACGTTGGGCCTTAACCCAACACACGTTGGGCCTTAACCCAACACACGTTGGGCCTTAACCCAACACACGTTGGGCCTTAACCCAACACACGTTGGGCCTTAACCCAACACACGTTGGGCCTTAACCCAACACACGTTGGGCCTTAACCTGCTCTGTAATTGTCATACGACGCGTTAAATTAGTGTAGTGTTGCCTAACTGCAACCCCCGCAATATAGTTTGCTACTCGCACTGCCCGGTCCCCAGAGTATCGCTTCATGTTAAACACCTTGCAGCTATACACTGTAATGCGGATGGCGGCAGGACGTACATGCTCAATGCCCTTCGCAGTTGTTCATTGGCATTCGCATGGCGAAGCACAGCCTACGTTGTGGTACGGCTTGTGGCAACTGTCCGCTGATGTTGTACGTCCAAATCACACACTGTACCGCACATTGGTCCTCATGTACTGAATGATACATCGTGGTACATGTGTGACCGTACCACGACTGCGCCAACAACGGCGAACCATACGGTCCAAATATTGTGCACTCAGCTACGTGTCGTCTCCCTATAAGAGCTGGATTGCAGTATGGTATGCCGTGGATGGCGATCAGCATGAGCCGTCTGTTGATGTAGTGGCGCGTGTTGTCAGACGTAGTCGTCTCTTCTCACACACCGTGATAGCATGGTGCACTGCGTTCCACATCTGCGACATGCGACAGAGGCCGGTTGACAGTCGTTCGCGCAATGGACATCGCATACGTACGGGGGCCACCTTCCACGTGTTCGCGAAGCGTGCACATGTTGTTGCGTGTATGTGGGCAGACATAGTGTGTCGTGACACCTGACACAGGCATGCAACAATCGTTGAATTTGCAAATGGCGATGGACGTCTACGTTTGCTGGTGACGTTACGCAAATGAAGAACTGGTAAACCGTTGTGGTGCGGTTGTTCTCGCTAGAGGTGAATCAGTGATGGCGACGATCGGTTGAGCTACCAACCGGTTGTTTCAGCGATACCCACCATGCCCACGAACGTGAATGGCATGTGGGTGTGAAGCGATACGCGGCGGTGGCTGGGTGGGACCGTCCCCGGCCGGTGAGGGGGGGCCTTCCGGCGTGCTGGCCGCGCGGTGCGTGGGCGCACGCGCTACAGCCGGCTGGTGGGGGCGGCCAGTGGCAGGCGCGCCGGCCGACGGAGGCGGCAGGCGGCGCAGCTGCGCGCCGGCGCACCCTGCACGCGGCGCCGTGCGGCCAAAGTAGGTCCTCGCGGGCCCGGTGCGAAGCGCGGTGGACATCTGCAGTGTGCTGGTCCGATTGAGGACTGTGTGCGCTGAGGATGCGCCGCCGCCCGGCGCTCGGCGCCGCGACGCCGTCTGCTGCTCGGTCGCCTCTGCGGTTCTCGCAGGTGGATTGTATCGCAGCTGTGCGGACGTGTTGGCGCGTGCGCTGTGCTGGGAGAGTTCGCTTCGGCACCCAAGTGGGGCTTTTGTCCTTCTGTGGCGCTGGCGTTGGAGCTGCCGGCCACCGTAGGTGGCGCGTGTTGTCTCCCGCCGGCAATGCCACGACAGCACGCTCCCGGGCCTCTGTCGGCAGCGGCAAGCTCAGTTGGGAGCACGGGTGGTCGCACCTAAAGCGTCTACTCGCCAAACTCCGGGCGATTGCGCCTCTCTCGAACCCGACCAAGTACTTAGGACGGCGCTGCGCGCCGCCGGGACCTGAGAGGGTTTCGAGGTGTATTGTGCAGGGGAGCTCAGCCTCCTCCTGTTTGCAGAATAATTGAGCGGACGCTTGCGTGTTCGCGCGGGCCCCCCGGGACACACTCCCGGGCGGCCGGCTGCTCAGCTCTAGTTGACGCAGCTCCCTGGTTGATCCTGCCAGTAGTCATATGCTTGTCTCAAAGATTAAGCCATGCATGTCTCAGTACAAGCCGCATTAAGGTGAAACCGCGAATGGCTCATTAAATCAGTTATGGTTCCTTAGATCGTACCCACGTTACTTGGATAACTGTGGTAATTCTAGAGCTAATACATGCAAACAGAGTCCCGACCAGAGATGGAAGGGACGCTTTTATTAGATCAAAACCAATCGGTCGGCTCGTCCGGTCCGTTTGCCTTGGTGACTCTGAATAACTTTGGGCTGATCGCACGGTCCTCGTACCGGCGACGCATCTTTCAAATGTCTGCCTTATCAACTGTCGATGGTAGGTTCTGCGCCTACCATGGTTGTAACGGGTAACGGGGAATCAGGGTTCGATTCCGGAGAGGGAGCCTGAGAAACGGCTACCACATCCAAGGAAGGCAGCAGGCGCGCAAATTACCCACTCCCGGCACGGGGAGGTAGTGACGAAAAATAACGATACGGGACTCATCCGAGGCCCCGTAATCGGAATGAGTACACTTTAAATCCTTTAACGAGTATCTATTGGAGGGCAAGTCTGGTGCCAGCAGCCGCGGTAATTCCAGCTCCAATAGCGTATATTAAAGTTGTTGCGGTTAAAAAGCTCGTAGTTGGATTTGTGTCCCACGCTGTTGGTTCACCGCCCGTCGGTGTTTAACTGGCATGTATCGTGGGACGTCCTGCCGGTGGGGCGAGCTGAAGGCGTGCGACGCGCCTCGTGCGTGCTCGTGCGTCCCGAGGCGGACCCCGTTGCAATCCTACCAGGGTGCTCTTGAGTGAGTGTCTCGGTGGGCCGGCACGTTTACTTTGAACAAATTAGAGTGCTTAAAGCAGGCAAGCCCGCCTGAATACTGTGTGCATGGAATAATGGAATAGGACCTCGGTTCTATTTTGTTGGTTTTCGGAACCCGAGGTAATGATTAATAGGGACAGGCGGGGGCATTCGTATTGCGACGTTAGAGGTGAAATTCTTGGATCGTCGCAAGACGAACAGAAGCGAAAGCATTTGCCAAGTATGTTTTCATTAATCAAGAACGAAAGTTAGAGGTTCGAAGGCGATCAGATACCGCCCTAGTTCTAACCATAAACGATGCCAGCCAGCGATCCGCCGCAGTTCCTCCGATGACTCGGCGGGCAGCCTCCGGGAAACCAAAGCTTTTGGGTTCCGGGGGAAGTATGGTTGCAAAGCTGAAACTTAAAGGAATTGACGGAAGGGCACCACCAGGAGTGGAGCCTGCGGCTTAATTTGACTCAACACGGGAAACCTCACCAGGCCCGGACACCGGAAGGATTGACAGATTGATAGCTCTTTCTTGATTCGGTGGGTGGTGGTGCATGGCCGTTCTTAGTTGGTGGAGCGATTTGTCTGGTTAATTCCGATAACGAACGAGACTCTAGCCTGCTAACTAGTCGCGTGACATCCTTCGTGCTGTCAGCGATTACTTTTCTTCTTAGAGGGACAGGCGGCTTCTAGCCGCACGAGATTGAGCAATAACAGGTCTGTGATGCCCTTAGATGTTCTGGGCCGCACGCGCGCTACACTGAAGGAATCAGCGTGTCTTCCTAGGCCGAAAGGTCGGGGTAACCCGCTGAACCTCCTTCGTGCTAGGGATTGGGGCTTGCAATTGTTCCCCATGAACGAGGAATTCCCAGTAAGCGCGAGTCATAAGCTCGCGTTGATTACGTCCCTGCCCTTTGTACACACCGCCCGTCGCTACTACCGATTGAATGATTTA
>NW_025726595.1:55000-57590 GCF_021461395.2 Schistocerca americana | reverse complement strand
ACGTAACCTGTATTGCGCCTTAACGTAACCTGTATTGCGCCTTAACGTAACCTGTATTGCGCCTTAACGTAACCTGTATTGCGCCTTAACGTAACCTGTATTGCGCCTTAACGTAACCTGTATTGCGCCTTAACGTAACCTGCATTGCGCCTTAACGTAACCTGCATTGCGCCTTAACGTAACCTGTATTGCGCCTTAACGTAACCTGCATTGCGCCTTAACGTAACCTGCATTGCGCCTTAACGTAACCTGTATTGCGCCTTAACGTAACCTGTATTGCGCCTTAACGTAACCTGTATTGCGCCTTAACGTAACCTGTATTGCGCCTTAACGTAACCTGTATTGCGCCTTAACGTAACCTGTATTGCGCCTTAACGTAACCTGTATTGCGCCTTAACGTAACCTGTATTGCGCCTTAACGTAACCGATATTGCGCCTTAACGTAACCTATATTGCGCCGTAACGTAACCTATATTGCGCCGTAACGTAACCCACATTGCCCCTTAACGTAACCTATATTGCGCCGTAACGTAACCTATATTGCGCCGTAACGTAACCCACATTGCCCCTTAACGTAACCCACATTGCCCCTTAACGTAACCCACATTGCCCCTTAACGTAACCCAACACACGTTGGGCCTTAACCCAACACACGTTGGGCCTTAACCCAACACACGTTGGGCCTTAACCCAACACACGTTGGGCCTTAACCCAACACACGTTGGGCCTTAACCCAACACACGTTGGGCCTTAACCTGCTCTGTAATTGTCATACGACGCGTTAAATTAGTGTAGTGTTGCCTAACTGCAACCCCCGCAATATAGTTTGCTACTCGCACTGCCCGGTCCCCAGTGTATCGCTTCATGTTAAACACCTTGCAGCTATACACTGTAATGTGGATGGCAGCAGGACGTACATGCTCAATGCCCTTTGCAGTTGTTCATTGGCATTTGCAGTTGTTCATTGGCATTCGCATGGCGAAGCACTTAGCCTACGCTGTGGTACGGCCTGTGTCAACTGTCCGCTGATGTTGTACGTCCAAATCACACACTGTACTGCACATTGGTCCTCATGTACTGAATGATACATCGTGGTACATGTGACCGTACAACGACTGCGCCAACAACGGCGAACCATGCGGTCCAAATGTTGTGCACTCAGCTACGTGTCGTCTCCCTATAAGAGCTGGATTGCAGTGTGGTATGCCCTGGATGGCGATCAGCATGAGCCGTCTGTTGATGTAGTGGCGCGTGTTGTCAGACGTAGTCGTCTCTTCTCACACACCGTGATAGCACGGTGCACTGCGTTCCACATCTGCGACATGCGACAGAGGCCGGTTGACAGTCGTTCGCGCAATGGACATCGCATACGTACGGGGGCCACCTTCCACGTGTTCGCTAAGCGTGGACATGTTGTTGCGTGTATGTGGGCAGACAGTGTGTCGTGACACCTGACACAGGCATGCAACAATCGTTGAATTTGCAAATGGCGATGGACGCCTACGTTTGCTGGTGACGTTACGCAAATGAACAACTGGTAAACCGTTGTGGTGCGGTTGTTCTCGCTAGGGGTGAATCAGTGATGGCGACGATCGGTTGAGCTACCAACCGGTTGTTGCAGCGATACCCACCATGCCCACGAACGTGAATGGCATGTGGGTGTGAAGCGATACGCGGCGGTGGCTGGGTGGGACCGTCCCCGGCCGGTGAGGGGGGGCCTCCCGGCGTGTTGGCCGTGCGGTGCGTGGGCGCACGCGCTACAGCCGGCTGGTGGGGGCGGCCAGTGGCAGGCGCGCCGGCCGACGGAGGCGGCAGGCGGCGCAGCTGCGCGCCGGCGCACCCCTGCACGCGGCGCCGTGCGGCCAAAGTAGGTCCTCGCGGGCCCGGTGCGAAGCGCGGTGGACATCTGCAGTGTGCTGGTCCGATTGAGGACTGTGTGCGCTGAGGATGCGCCGCCGCCCGGCGCTCGGCGCCGCGACGCCGTCTGCTGCTCGGTCGCCTCTGCGGTTCTCGCAGGTGGTTTGTATCGCAGCTGTGCGGACGTGTTGGCGCGTGCGCTGTGCTGGGAGAGTTCGCTTCGGCACCCAAGTGGGGCTTTTGTCCTTCTGTGGCGCTGGCGTTGGAGCTGCCGGTCACCGTAGGTGGCGCGTGTTGTCTCCCGCCGGCAATGCCACGACAGCACGCTCCCGGGCCTCTGTCGGCAGCGGCAAGCTCAGTTGGGAGCACGGGTGGTCGCACCTAAAGCGTCTACTCGCCAAACTCCGGGCGATTGCGCCTCTCTCGAACCCGACCAAGTACTTAGGACGGCGCTGCGCGCCGCCGGGACCTGAGAGGGTTTCGAGGTGTATGGTGCAGGGGAGCTCAGCCTCCTCCTGTTTGCAGAATAATTGAGCGGACGCTTGCGTGTTCGCGCGGGCCCCCGGGACACACTCCCGGGCGGCCGGCTGCTCAGCTCTAGTTGACGCAGCTCCCTGGTTGATCCTGCCAGTAGTCATATGCTTGTCTCAAAGATTAAGCCATGCATGTCTCAGTACAAGCCGCATTAAGGTGAAACCGCGAATGGCTCATTAAATCAGTTATGGTTCCTTAG
>NW_025726595.1:40000-47500 GCF_021461395.2 Schistocerca americana | reverse complement strand
AAACACAGCGCCATCTGTAGGTCTCCCGCGGCATGACGTCCTGCAACGACGATACCGCCATCTATGAGACGCCAAGCCGACCAAGACATCGATGGGCCCACAGTGCCCATCTTTCGACCCCACCCACAAAGCCTGCGTCCTCTGTCGACCACAGCACCCCAACGCCAGCGCCTCTGCCGCACGAAATCGTGGACCGGCAATCACTCCACCTGCGCCCCACTCCAACCGCCCAACTCGCAACTCCAGCGGATGAACGGCGGACTTTTCCCGCAGTCGCAATGTGCAATCCACCCCTATAACATGCGTTTCATGAAGAGTTATCTCCAATATGCGACATTCCCGCTGTCCCTATACATGAGCTGCGGGCTGTACCAGTTACGAGCTAGAGACGCGACCGCGTTGCTCTCTGTACGAATGCCGATGCTGAGCGGTCAGCTAGGAGGCGCTCCATCCATGTCGGTACCGGTGAGCGTTGCACTCGCAGTCGCAAGAACGTACGGCAAGTATATTACCTGGAAGAGTCAATGACAGTCCACGCCCCCCTGCGTGGGAAGAGTCTTTCTAGGCCATGACCCACCGGAAGGGCGCAGCGTCCCCCACCCCAGACATGTGACGTCACACCATCGGTATTGACGACTAGACTGATTCCTTATAATCATTTGCCATACACCGGTGGAAGCTGCCGAGACGAGTAACTACATAGCGGGCTCGCCGTGTCACTAATGTACAGAGATACAACAGTTTCGACTGGAACCGGATTAAACGTATACACGGCGCTGATTAGTAATAGATAGAGCCATCAGAATACAGATAATGTATACAACTGTCCGTATACATGCTGAAAGACTCTGCTCACAATCACAACCACACGTCAGCCACACACCCTTATCACGCACTACTCTCTGCCTGTAACACGCACACAGACAATATGTAAGCACCAGCATGGAACAACACCCAGTGCATCCTCTCCGCCACATTAGACAATCCACACTGTCATAACCAGACTGGGAGGTCCACTCAGAAAACAGAATATCCCACCCACCCGACAACCACCATTGCTCAGCCAAGCCACCAACACCCACACATGTCCTACACAGGGGTGCACCCAACATCACAATACTGCCTCCTCTCACAGCACACAAACAATGGCAGGAATGAAAGACACAGGTCTGCCACAAGCATGGAATGAGAGCGCCGCCTGTCATGAGCCAAAGGTGCATCCTGACGTGGCAAATCAGATGATGCCGCAGGCATCCACTTACTATAATCACAATCAACAAACCGGCCGCCCCGCCCCGCCCCCCATTAAACCTTTCCTTACAACAATGTGTACCTTAACCTAACCTATATCGTACCGTAACCTAACCTATATCGTACCGTAACCTAACCTATGTCGTACCGTAACCTAACCTATGTCGTACCGTAACCTAACCTATGTCGTACCGTAACCTAACCTATGTCGTACCGTAACCTAACCTATGTCGTACCGTAACCTAACCTATGTCGTACCGTAACCTAACCTATGTCGTACCGTAACCTAACCTATGTCGTACCGTAACCTAACCTATGTCGTACCGTAACCTAACCTATGTCGTACCGTAACCTAACCTATGTCGTACCGTAACCTAACCTATGTCGTACCGTAACCTAACCTATGTCGTACCGTAACCTAACCTATGTCGTACCGTAACCTAACCTATGTCGTACCTTAACCTAACCTATGTCGTACCTTAACCTAACCTATGTCGTACCTTAACCTAACCTATGTCGTACCTTAACCTAACCTATGTCGTACCTTAACCTAACCTATGTCGTACCTTAACCTAACCTATGTCGTACCTTAACCTAACCTATGTCGTACCTTAACCTAACCTATGTCGTACCTTAACCTAACCTATGTCGTACCTTAACCTAACCTATGTCGTACCTTAACCTAACCTATGTCGTACCTTAACCTAACCTATGTCGTACCTTAACCTAACCTATGTCGTACCTTAACCTAACCTATGTCGTACCTTAACCTAACCTATGTCGTACCTTAACCTAACCTATGTCGTACCTTAACCTAACCTATGTCGTACCTTAACCTAACCTATGTCGTACCTTAACCTAACCTATGTCGTACCTTAACCTAACCTATGTCGTACCTTAACCTAACCTATGTCGTACCTTAACCTAACCTATGTCGTACCTTAACCTAACCTATGTCGTACCTTAACCTAACCTATGTCGTACCTTAACCTAACCTATGTCGTACCTTAACCTAACCTATGTCGTACCTTAACCTAACCTATGTCGTACCTTAACCTAACCTATGTCGTACCTTAACCTAACCTATGTCGTACCTTAACCTAACCTATGTCGTACCTTAACCTAACCTATGTCGTACCTTAACCTAACCTATGTCGTACCTTAACCTAACCTATGTCGTACCTTAACCTAACCTATGTCGTACCTTAACCTAACCTATGTCGTACCTTAACCTAACCTATGTCGTACCTTAACCTAACCTATGTCGTACCTTAACCTAACCTATGTCGTACCTTAACCTAACCTATGTCGTACCTTAACCTAACCTGTATTGCGCCTTAACCTAACCTGTATTGCGCCTTAACGTAACCTGTATTGCGCCTTAACGTAACCTGTATTGCGCCTTAACGTAACCTGTATTGCGCCTTAACGTAACCTGTATTGCGCCTTAACGTAACCTGTATTGCGCCTTAACGTAACCTGTATTGCGCCTTAACGTAACCTGTATTGCGCCTTAACGTAACCTGTATTGCGCCTTAACGTAACCTGTATTGCGCCTTAACGTAACCTGTATTGCGCCTTAACGTAACCTGTATTGCGCCTTAACGTAACCTGTATTGCGCCTTAACGTAACCTGTATTGCGCCTTAACGTAACCTGTATTGCGCCTTAACGTAACCTGTATTGCGCCTTAACGTAACCTGTATTGCGCCTTAACGTAACCTGTATTGCGCCTTAACGTAACCTGTATTGCGCCTTAACGTAACCTGTATTGCGCCTTAACGTAACCTGTATTGCGCCTTAACGTAACCTGCATTGCGCCTTAACGTAACCTGCATTGCGCCTTAACGTAACCTGTATTGCGCCTTAACGTAACCTGCATTGCGCCTTAACGTAACCTGCATTGCGCCTTAACGTAACCTGTATTGCGCCTTAACGTAACCTGTATTGCGCCTTAACGTAACCTGTATTGCGCCTTAACGTAACCTGTATTGCGCCTTAACGTAACCTGTATTGCGCCTTAACGTAACCTGTATTGCGCCTTAACGTAACCTGTATTGCGCCTTAACGTAACCTGTATTGCGCCTTAACGTAACCGATATTGCGCCTTAACGTAACCTATATTGCGCCGTAACGTAACCTATATTGCGCCGTAACGTAACCCACATTGCCCCTTAACGTAACCTATATTGCGCCGTAACGTAACCTATATTGCGCCGTAACGTAACCCACATTGCCCCTTAACGTAACCCACATTGCCCCTTAACGTAACCCACATTGCCCCTTAACGTAACCCAACACACGTTGGGCCTTAACCCAACACACGTTGGGCCTTAACCCAACACACGTTGGGCCTTAACCCAACACACGTTGGGCCTTAACCCAACACACGTTGGGCCTTAACCCAACACACGTTGGGCCTTAACCTGCTCTGTAATTGTCATACGACGCGTTAAATTAGTGTAGTGTTGCCTAACTGCAACCCCCGCAATATAGTTTGCTACTCGCACTGCCCGGTCCCCAGTGTATCGCTTCATGTTAAACACCTTGCAGCTATACACTGTAATGTGGATGGCAGCAGGACGTACATGCTCAATGCCCTTTGCAGTTGTTCATTGGCATTTGCAGTTGTTCATTGGCATTCGCATGGCGAAGCACTTAGCCTACGCTGTGGTACGGCCTGTGTCAACTGTCCGCTGATGTTGTACGTCCAAATCACACACTGTACTGCACATTGGTCCTCATGTACTGAATGATACATCGTGGTACATGTGACCGTACAACGACTGCGCCAACAACGGCGAACCATGCGGTCCAAATGTTGTGCACTCAGCTACGTGTCGTCTCCCTATAAGAGCTGGATTGCAGTGTGGTATGCCCTGGATGGCGATCAGCATGAGCCGTCTGTTGATGTAGTGGCGCGTGTTGTCAGACGTAGTCGTCTCTTCTCACACACCGTGATAGCACGGTGCACTGCGTTCCACATCTGCGACATGCGACAGAGGCCGGTTGACAGTCGTTCGCGCAATGGACATCGCATACGTACGGGGGCCACCTTCCACGTGTTCGCTAAGCGTGGACATGTTGTTGCGTGTATGTGGGCAGACAGTGTGTCGTGACACCTGACACAGGCATGCAACAATCGTTGAATTTGCAAATGGCGATGGACGCCTACGTTTGCTGGTGACGTTACGCAAATGAACAACTGGTAAACCGTTGTGGTGCGGTTGTTCTCGCTAGGGGTGAATCAGTGATGGCGACGATCGGTTGAGCTACCAACCGGTTGTTGCAGCGATACCCACCATGCCCACGAACGTGAATGGCATGTGGGTGTGAAGCGATACGCGGCGGTGGCTGGGTGGGACCGTCCCCGGCCGGTGAGGGGGGGCCTCCCGGCGTGTTGGCCGTGCGGTGCGTGGGCGCACGCGCTACAGCCGGCTGGTGGGGGCGGCCAGTGGCAGGCGCGCCGGCCGACGGAGGCGGCAGGCGGCGCAGCTGCGCGCCGGCGCACCCTGCACGCGGCGCCGTGCGGCCAAAGTAGGTCCTCGCGGGCCCGGTGCGAAGCGCGGTGGACATCTGCAGTGTGCTGGTCCGATTGAGGACTGTGTGCGCTGAGGATGCGCCGCCGCCCGGCGCTCGGCGCCGCGACGCCGTCTGCTGCTCGGTCGCCTCTGCGGTTCTCGCAGGTGGTTTGTATCGCAGCTGTGCGGACGTGTTGGCGCGTGCGCTGTGCTGGGAGAGTTCGCTTCGGCACCCAAGTGGGGCTTTTGTCCTTCTGTGGCGCTGGCGTTGGAGCTGCCGGTCACCGTAGGTGGCGCGTGTTGTCTCCCGCCGGCAATGCCACGACAGCACGCTCCCGGGCCTCTGTCGGCAGCGGCAAGCTCAGTTGGGAGCACGGGTGGTCGCACCTAAAGCGTCTACTCGCCAAACTCCGGGCGATTGCGCCTCTCTCGAACCCGACCAAGTACTTAGGACGGCGCTGCGCGCCGCCGGGACCTGAGAGGGTTTCGAGGTGTATGGTGCAGGGGAGCTCAGCCTCCTCCTGTTTGCAGAATAATTGAGCGGACGCTTGCGTGTTCGCGCGGGCCCCCGGGACACACTCCCGGGCGGCCGGCTGCTCAGCTCTAGTTGACGCAGCTCCCTGGTTGATCCTGCCAGTAGTCATATGCTTGTCTCAAAGATTAAGCCATGCATGTCTCAGTACAAGCCGCATTAAGGTGAAACCGCGAATGGCTCATTAAATCAGTTATGGTTCCTTAGATCGTACCCACGTTACTTGGATAACTGTGGTAATTCTAGAGCTAATACATGCAAACAGAGTCCCGACCAGAGATGGAAGGGACGCTTTTATTAGATCAAAACCAATCGGTCGGCTCGTCCGGTCCGTTTGCCTTGGTGACTCTGAATAACTTTGGGCTGATCGCACGGTCCTCGTACCGGCGACGCATCTTTCAAATGTCTGCCTTATCAACTGTCGATGGTAGGTTCTGCGCCTACCATGGTTGTAACGGGTAACGGGGAATCAGGGTTCGATTCCGGAGAGGGAGCCTGAGAAACGGCTACCACATCCAAGGAAGGCAGCAGGCGCGCAAATTACCCACTCCCGGCACGGGGAGGTAGTGACGAAAAATAACGATACGGGACTCATCCGAGGCCCCGTAATCGGAATGAGTACACTTTAAATCCTTTAACGAGTATCTATTGGAGGGCAAGTCTGGTGCCAGCAGCCGCGGTAATTCCAGCTCCAATAGCGTATATTAAAGTTGTTGCGGTTAAAAAGCTCGTAGTTGGATTTGTGTCCCACGCTGTTGGTTCACCGCCCGTCGGTGTTTAACTGGCATGTATCGTGGGACGTCCTGCCGGTGGGGCGAGCTGAAGGCGTGCGACGCGCCTCGTGCGTGCTCGTGCGTCCCGAGGCGGACCCCGTTGCAATCCTACCAGGGTGCTCTTGAGTGAGTGTCTCGGTGGGCCGGCACGTTTACTTTGAACAAATTAGAGTGCTTAAAGCAGGCAAGCCCGCCTGAATACTGTGTGCATGGAATAATGGAATAGGACCTCGGTTCTATTTTGTTGGTTTTCGGAACCCGAGGTAATGATTAATAGGGACAGGCGGGGGCATTCGTATTGCGACGTTAGAGGTGAAATTCTTGGATCGTCGCAAGACGAACAGAAGCGAAAGCATTTGCCAAGTATGTTTTCATTAATCAAGAACGAAAGTTAGAGGTTCGAAGGCGATCAGATACCGCCCTAGTTCTAACCATAAACGATGCCAGCCAGCGATCCGCCGCAGTTCCTCCGATGACTCGGCGGGCAGACTCCGGGAAACCAAAGCTTTTGGGTTCCGGGGGAAGTATGGTTGCAAAGCTGAAACTTAAAGGAATTGACGGAAGGGCACCACCAGGAGTGGAGCCTGCGGCTTAATTTGACTCAACACGGGAAACCTCACCAGGCCCGGACACCGGAAGGATTGACAGATTGATAGCTCTTTCTTGATTCGGTGGGTGGTGGTGCATGGCCGTTCTTAGTTGGTGGAGCGATTTGTCTGGTTAATTCCGATAACGAACGAGACTCTAGCCTGCTAACTAGTCGCGTGACATCCTTCGTGCTGTCAGCGATTACTTTTCTTCTTAGAGGGACAGGCGGCTTCTAGCCGCACGAGATTGAGCAATAACAGGTCTGTGATGCCCTTAGATGTTCTGGGCCGCACGCGCGCTACACTGAAGGAATCAGCGTGTCTTCCTAGGCCGAAAGGTCGGGGTAACCCGCTGAACCTCCTTCGTGCTAGGGATTGGGGCTTGCAATTGTTCCCCATGAACGAGGAATTCCCAGTAAGCGCGAGTCATAAGCTCGCGTTGATTACGTCCCTGCCCTTTGTACACACCGCCCGTCGCTACTACCGATTGAATGATTTAGTGAGGTCTTCGGACTGGTACGCGGCATTGACTCTGTCGTTGCCGATGCTACCGGAAAGATGACCAAACTTGATCATTTAGAGGAAGTAAGAGTCGTAACAAGGTTTCCGTAGGTGAACCTGCGGAAGGATCATTACCGACTAGACTGCATGTCTTTCGGTGTGCGTGTCGTGTCGCGCAACACGCTACCTGTACGGCTCGCAGTAGCCGTGCGCCGCGTGCGGAACCACGCGTGCTTCTCAAAACTAACGCCAATGTTGTGTGGTACGAGCGCTGAAGCGCTGGAGCGGCTGGCCTGCGGCACCTGGCGCCTGGCGCCGGTTTTGAATGACTTTCGC